>NC_038042.1:23997874-24222260 GCF_002211085.1 Panicum hallii
AGCATCCAAAGATGTGATTCATTTCGTCAAGGAACACGTTATTCACAGGTTTGGGATCCACAGACTATAACAACAGATGGTGGCTCGGTTTTTATTTCGGAAGAATTCAAGAAGTTTGCTGCCGATATGGGTATCAAGCTGATTAGGTCGTCTCCTTATTACGCCCAGGCAAATGGCAAGCCGAAGCATCTAATCAGAGCCTTATCAAGTTAATCAAGAGGAAGATCGATGAATACCCCAGGCGCTGGCACGAAGTTTTATCAGAAGCATTATGGCATATCGTATATCTTGTCATGGGGCAACAAAAACTTCTCCTTATCATTTGGTCTATGGGCAGGAAGCCGTGTTACCGTGGAGATTACAGCCGGGTCCAGGCGCATAGAGTTTCAGAATGACTTATCCGCTGAAGAGTATGCTACTCTGATGAGTGATAATGTGGAGGACCTCACGGAACTCAGGCTATGGTCACTAGAAAAGATTAAGGAGAATAAGGCTAAAGTAGCCCGTGCATATAATAAAAAGGTCAAGCCAAAGGAATTCCAGGTAGGAGATTTGGTTTGGGAAGCGGTATTACCGTTGGAACCAAAGACACAACATATGGCAAATGGTCCCAAACTGGCATGGACCGTACAGGGTTGACCAGGTCTTACCCGGGAACGCATACATGCTTGAAGAATTGGACGGCATCAAGTTTCCGGTAGCAGTCAATGGCCAACACCTAAAGAAATATTTCCCAAGTATGTGGGTTGACGAACAGTAAAGCCGATATCACCCATCAGGCAAGAAGCCGATGCAACCAGCAGGTTAAGAAGGGAGGTGAAGGTTAAGTCGACGACCTTAGCATTGGCAAGATAGGAAATGGGAAAAGGGCCGATGGAGCGCTGATCGGCCCGAACAATGATAGAAAGGATTAGAACAGCCGATGCGTTGCCATCGACTTTAGAAGTTTTTGCTTATGGCAATCGAAACACCACAAATTATCAGACAGCCGATGCACCACCATCGACTTTAGGCTCATTACATGGAGACACAGTGGGTTCACTACATACAGATACAAGTTTATCCTAAACAGGGCTACTGAAGGAAGGCATCTATAGCAGCAATAGCATCAAGACGGATGCGGTCGACCTCAGCGAGTACTGCCTCATCATCTTCGTCCGCCCCGGCACCACTTGTTTGCTCAAGTTGCTCAGCTCGGTCAAGTCCGCCTGCAGCTCGGAAGTCAAAGCTTCTGCCTCCTGCTTAGAACCCGCAATGAGATCCTTCTCCTCCTGGATGCGCTGCTTGGTGGCCCGGACTTTGGCCTCGAGGTCTTCCAGTTCTTTCTCCAAAGCCGAAGCCGACGGGCAGAAGCGGATGTGTCAACCTTCGCGTCGAGGGCGGCCTTCTTCTTGTTGATCGACTGACACATCTCAGCGATGATGGTCCTTAAGAGTGATTGGGAACGCCGAGTCTCGATCCTGCGGCGAGCTTCTGCCACTTTTGCTTGGAAGGAAGAAAGGTGTCCGGCCGGCAAGAGCTTGGCCTGGAGACTCACCGGGAGCTGGGAACTGACCTCGTCAAGGATCTGTTTAACTGCACTGGAGTCTTGAATCAGCGCGGAGATCGGACCCAACAGAAGCTCTTTCACGCGGAGGAGCCGATCAACAGTGCTGGTCAGGCCCGAGGAAGAGTCAGCGGCTTCCAGTATGGTCGATCCAATCGTGGCGGGATCAAACGCGAGGAGTTCTGAAAGGTCCAGGTTCTGAAGAAAAGAGGGTAAGCAAGGTATTGCAGGAGAAGGCCAAAACAATTACAAAGGGAGAGGGAAAGACATACCTGTCCTGAGAAGGAAGTAGCAATGGCCAACGAAGGGACGATCGGCTCCCGGGGGTGCACCCTGTCCGAAGAACGAACGGTAGCAGCAGAGGCCGCCTGAACCGCACCCTCGGAAGAAGAGGCAACAGCCGACGGGGCAACGGTCGGCTCTGCGAGAGGGATGGCCGATGGGATGGCAATCGGCTTCGCGGGACGTACCTCCCGTGTAGGGGAATCAGCAGTGGCCGAAGCGGTAGAAGGTCCTTCCAAACGGGGGCCAGCAGGGGATGAAGACACGATCGGCGCCTGTGGGCTTGGTGAGGCAGCTAGGACAACAGCTGATGCAGAGGGATCCTCCAAGGTCATTGCGCCCGGATCACGGAGAGTAATCAGGGCCCTAATAGGCACATTCACGTCTTCTGGCGCCCCTAAAGATGAACCTTTCTGGCATGGGGGCTCCTCCTCACTGGAGACTTCTACAATGGCAGGCTGCAAGAGAAGAGAGCACCGTTAAAGGAGACATGAACAAAGACCCGATTGCAAAGCGAGAGAAAGGGCCAAACCTGGGCGATGACTGGAGATGACGGAACAGGAGAAGATGGTGTGGCTTCCTTCCGGACCTTCCTGACCAAAATCTTCCTCGTTTTGGCGCGAGCTCGGGGGGCAACGGCTTCCAAAAGCCGTTTTCACTTGGGGGTCAGCTTAGCAGTGCTCGGCTGAATCTGCATTATGCTTTTTGAGGGAGGAGGCGCATTCTTGCCGAAGAGAACCACCGGAGCAATCGCCAGGAAACAAAAGGGCGATCCATCTTCGTTCATCGGCTCTGGGCCATCTTCTTGCTGCAGAAGCAGAAAATGGAGTCAAAAAGGGGGGCCAGTAAAAGTTGAAAAGAGAAAGACCAATTAAAGGCGGTACCTCTGCAACCGGGATATCATACTCAGGATGGATTTGCTGCAGCATCGGGCCCAGAGCTCTTCGGAAAACATGAGTTTTCCACATCGACCACCATCCCTCAAAGTCAACGGCCGAAGAAGTAAAGGAAAGATTGACGGGAACAGACAAGGGAAGGTCTGTGAACAGATTATAGCACCTCTGGGCGGTTAAAGCGTCAGGAAGGTCCACCCTGCTTGATGTCAACAGGTGAAGAAGGAAGTGGGGAGGCACCTGCGCAAGACCGAACTGCCGGGCTGCTACGACCGGCTGATAAAACTCGTAACCAGGCTTGAGGATCCGGTTAGAGGTACTCATGCCAACTGGGAGGAGACAAGGCCGAACCATGATAGAATAAAGACGCCTGGTGTCGGCATCATAGGCAATGTCGGCCAGTCGGAAGGTAGCCGGGTTCTCAAAGAGCTCGGAATCGGCATAAGGAAGGAAGGTCGGGTTGTCAAGGCCTTTGTAGAAAATTCGGAACCATCGGGAAGCATCTAGAGGGTTCAGTTTCCCGCCAGGGAGACTATACAAAGCCTGCCCAAAACTGGTACACCTAATCGGTCTCCCACTCAGATCAGGGAAGGAATTGCCGAGTAAGGAAGGAAAATCAGGGTCAGAACTTTGGAAATAAAGACGAGCCCACAGCTGGATAAACCACCATGGGCCACCAGTCCTGATTTTCTTCTGAGAAAGAAGGCTAGAAGTCATCAAATGGAGATATCTGTAAAGCTCCCCGAGAAATAACCTACCAAGGCCAACAGATTGACCCCTGGCCAGCTCATAAGCTAAGGAGAGGTAATTCTTAGTTGGGGCAAGGGAAGGGCCACAGAAGAGGAAATGTTCGAGCCATAGGTTCAGAAAGGCTGTGTGCTCCTTCTCTGTTACAGGGCCCTTGCTTTTCTGGTGCTGGCCCAGGTATGTGCTCCAGTTAGTGCACTCGGTTTTGGATGACAGTTTATATGGGACCACAGGGAGGCTGTAAGTAGAGGGGCAGGTTGATGATATGTCCAAGCCAGTAATCATCATAACATCTAGCAATGTTGGTGTTAACGGGCTGTGCCCGAAGAGAAAGCAATTCAAGGCGTCAGACCAGAAATAGCCGATGGTCTTCAGAAGGTTCTCGTCTTTTTCAAGGGGAGAGAGGGACAGAGACAGAGCATCGGCTATCCCGATGGACTCCCATAAGGGCCGGTAAGCACCTGCTACTCTGTTGTACCAAGCCATCCAGTTTTCAGGAGGATTCGGCCAGGCACGGAGGCTGTCCGACCAAGATTCTAGGTCTATATCCTGACTCACAAAGGGGATCCGATTGGCTTCACAAGAGATCAAATCTATGGGTTTCTCATAGGAACGAGGCCCTAGGCAGAAAGAATTGGGGGAAGAAGGGTGCGGCAAGAAGATATCGGAAGCCTGAAAAAATCCCAAGAAAAAAAAAGCAAGATTGCCGAGGGAGGAATTAATTAACCGCGCAGCAAAACTTGCAGATGCTGTGTTAAAATTAATGAGGGGTCGGAGTTCACCTTCAGACCAAAGACATCGGCGGCGGTGCGCGAAGACTCCGCCATCGGGAACCTTGAGTCGGGATCCTGGAGAGCGGATCTAGGTTTGGCGGCGCAGGATCGGATATGTGTCTCAAGGACCGGGAAGGATCTTGCGGTTAGGGTTTTGAGTGAAGGGGATCGGAGTTGATCTGGATCCCAGAATCTTTGGAGATTTGTGTCAGGTGAAAGGCCAGCGGAAGGGTAAAGTAAATTGAAGGGTTATTTCAAATCCGGATCGGCATACTCTGAAGCCAATGCGCTGCCATCGGCTCCTGAAACAGATAGATTGCGCACAAAAGGAATTGCTGGTACAAAAGTAGATTTTATTCACAGCAGGGTAACATACACAAAAGAGGAGTTAACTGCTCCTAAAGATGGCCTAATGAGAATATTACAGTCTACCACCAGTATACGCCGGAGGTCTTGCGGCGCTTGGGCGACGGAACAACGCTTGGGCCACTGTCGCCGGTGTCGCTGCTGCTGTCGCCGTCATCCCCGTTATCGTCGCTGGTGAAGCTGTCGTCGCCATCGGCTCCTGTGCTGCTATCGGAGGAATCGCCCGATGACCTGCCAAGAAGGAAGGTACCTGCCATCGGATCTTCTTCGGAGGAGAAGGAATCGGCTCTTTCCTCCGAGGAAGAAAGGTCTTCCCCCCAAGACGCGTCGTCCTCATCCTCCTCCAGCTCGGCTCCGAGGAGGAGTGCGAGATCTTCGCCATCGGTTAGGGGGTCATCATCCTCTGACCGGTAACGGAAATCCCACTCTTCTTCATCCCAATGCAGGGGAGCACGGGCTTCGTAGGCAGTGATCGGATCATGCTCCGGAGTTGGTTCTCGGGAGGACTCGGATTCATAAGAAATAACGGAGGAGGCAGAAGAGGAAGAAGCCATGGTAAAAGAAGAGGAAGGGAGTAACTGGTGATGGCTGCGAGAGGAAGATGGTTGGGGAAGTTGCCGTAGGAGAGTTTATAAAGATAAATCGAGAGGTGGAGTGAATCGGCATTCTGACGGTTCCCGAGGAGCGTGGTACAGAGCGGTCGTGTTAGTTGGAAGTCGGAAAGGCACGGACCGGAAGCCGAAGGGTCAAGGTAATTTTAAATGATTCCGGAATTACCATCGCCGAAACCAGGGGGGCATGTGTTATCGCCATATTCTGGACAGGCTAAAAGTGGGCCGTGGAGCAAGATGGGCTTGAGAAACGGTTATGATAAGCTTGCAGATCGGGTTCCGTACGGGCGTTTGGGGCCCACAAGGCCGTGTAAACTCAGGTTTAGGCAGTTAGGATTTGTGTCGTGTTTATTTAGGGTTAGTTAAGGAGAGCAAGTCTACGGACTATAAATATGTACCATGAATAAACAAGAAAGAGAGATTCATTTATCAACAACTCACGGCGCATCGCCTCCCCTGTTCCAGGGTTCTTCATCGGGTAAGTGCCATGTTGCCCCCTGATCACGCTTCGCGTGATCGGGGGCGCATTGCTCTTATTTGTTGCTTTATATGTTGCTCGTTCTGAAGCCTTGTAGATGGCGGGTAGCATTAGTTATCATAGTGCGTATAGAGTAATGTTATTTTTGTATCATGATCTTGCTCTGTTTCATTGTTCTTGCGTGCTCCGCGATCATCGTACCTGATCATAGGTGCAATGATCGCATCTTGCTTTGTTTATGTTAATAGATCTAATCTGTTATAGTCGGTTCCTGCTCGTTAGGGATTTAGCTCAATATGTGCATGATTAGGCCTTGCAAACGAGTTGAAAGCTCCGGCAGTACGTTAGTATCAGATCTTAGTCTGCATAGAGATTTCTTTAAGAATCGGCTCTTTAGTTGTTCTTAGGGTCTCTGTTCGGGTTGTTTGTTATGATGCTTTGCGTATTCGTTAGGCTCAATCACGTGTAGGATGTTCCGGTTGTGTAGTGAGGGCTTAGCTGTCGTGGATTGGATTAGATTAATATCTTTAAAGCAAGTTTTATCTTATTATTATATATAAATGTCGTTTGACCCAAAGATCCGATCCGGTAATGATGCAATCGGCTCTTTATAGCCGATACCGGGGAGGAGTGATGAGCCGATCACGGCTTGGACTAACCTTTATAAGTGTCTGTGCTCACAGGAATTTCACGAATCACACCTTCCTGATCAGGTACAGGATCAGGTGGCACGCCTAGCAACCCCAAGCCAGGGTGTGCGCCAGATCGCTGGGCCGTTGACCGAGGGACCGGGGCCCGCCAGCCGTCCCGGAAGCCTCCCGGCTCCTCGTGTTGCCTGTCGCTGCTCGCCGGTGGGTTTCGATCGACAACAGAAGGATACAGGAGGTAACATGATTTCCAACCATCCAAGAACTACTAAATAAGCAACTAGCATAGCTATAACATAAATAAACAACCCAGGTTCAAACAAGAATGTTTAAATGAAACTAGGCATAATCCTTAATTTGGGATTCCAGCATATTTTAGACACATGCACGCATAAAAAGTAAAGGTGTGATTGTGATATTAATAGGACGGAAACATGATCAAGGACCACTTGCCTTCATTAGCAAACTGCTTCTGCTCAGGAAATTCTTCAAAGTCTTGACCCTGCAAATCCTCGAACTGCGCACCGTCTATCGCGACACACGAGCACATACAAACAAACAAACACAATAAAATAAGAACAGTACACCAATCAATGAAAACAGAACATAATAATATTTTAGGAACATTGCATAAGTCGTAAGGATCGCGTGAGCGCAAGAATCGATGAAATCGGAGTTAAAACGGAGAAGTTAGGGCTAAAACGGGGTTCCAAGGGCTTATCTGCGAAGAATTTGGATCTAAAAGGACTTAAAACAAAGAAACCAGGGACTAGATCGTAATTAAACCCTAGACTGAGGGGTTAGAACGCTAAACCGAAGGCTAGAGGATGGCGGGTTAAATTTTAGAAAACTCCAGGGGCTAAACAGAAGTACAAGGACTAAACTGCAATTATTTTCGAACTGGAAAGGATGGCGGGTTGATTTCAGGAAAACTTAAGGGCTATTTTGCAAAAACGCCTCAATTGACCGGTACTCCATTCTGTTGACTCGGGGCTAGATTAGATCGGGGCCGTTGGATATAGATCGGACGGTCCAGGGGAGTGGGGGGTGCGAGGCGGCGGTGGGGAGTCGCCAGCGGCGACCCGAGCGGCAGAGGCTCGCCGGAGATACGCGATCTCGCGTCTCCGGCGACGATTCGGGATGGGATTTGGTCGAGGAGATAGAGGAGGACGTGGGGAGTCGGTTTGGGGGTGAAAGTGGCGGCCAAGACGACCGAGGCGGCCGGGCGACAGCGGACGGCGGAGCGGCTCGGCGGCGAGCTCGCGCAGCACGGAAAAGGCTCGGGGGAGGGAACAGGGGTGGCGGCTGAAGCTCCTCACCACCTTGCGGTGCTCCGGGGGCACTTCATTGCCGGGAAGTGGCGGCGGACTGGCGAGACGACGGCGGCCCGAGGCGAGGACGGCAAAGCGGCGGCGGCGGCTAGGGTTAGGGCATGGGCGGCTGCGGCTTGGAGAAAGAGAGGCGCGGGGTTGCGGCGGCTTAAGTAGGGGCGGCCGCGGGCGCCTGGGCGTGCGGGCCCAAGGCGGAGGCGGCGCGGAGGAGCGGGTCGAGCTCGGACCCGAGCTCGAGTCCGACTTGGGCGCGGGGGAGGAGAAGACCCCGACAGGTGGAGCCCTCCTGCCAGCGCCAGAGAAAGAGAAAGAGAGGGGGAGCGGAGCGAGCGGATCGGGCTGGGGGCGAGGAAGTGGGCTGGAACGGGGGGAAATGGGCCACGCGCGCGTGAGGGAGAGAGAAGGAAGAAGAGGAGAAAGGCCGTGGGCCGGGCTGCAGGGGGAGGGAGAGAAGGGGAGAAAGAGAGAGGGGAAATGAGCCGGTTGGGCTGGGCCCAAAGGGGAGAAAAGAGAGGGAGGGAAAAAGAAAGAAGGAGAGCAAATGCTTTTGAATTTGAACATGAAAATTGAATTCGAATTTAAATCCAAATAAATTGCAACCAATGAAATGATGCAGAGAGCATGAGATGCACAATCATATGTCTTTGCCTATATTTATTTTTATACTTTAAGAAAATTTGTTTATCAAAAATCCAATGACTCCTCTAACCCATCCTTTTATTAAATTTTTGCATTTTGTAAAATTTAGGGTGTTACAGTGTTGCGCTGGAGAATTTGAGCATCACCCTCCAAGATCTGCACCTCCAAATGTCCAATGGTAGTATCTCTCCTGGCAATTCCTTGACCAAGCGAATGAATCTGGTCATCTTTCAGGGTAAGATACCTATGAAAATCCTAGGCCAGATTCACCATATTGTCCATACACCTTTGCTTAAGTGACTGGAAGCGATACTGAGCGTTCATATACCTAATCACTGTCCTAAGGGTTTCTTCAGTGAGATTTCCAACTAAATTTCCAAAATGGTTTGTTCTGTAGATCCACTCAGCATCATGTGCAAAAACTGCCGGAAACAGTCCAATGGGATATGCTGCTACTTCCTCCGGATGCTGTTCACAAAAGATGGTAATAGCCTTGAGGGTTGCTGCTTCAAAAGCATCCACAAGACGATATCCGACAACCTCTATCTCAATAGATTGCCACTCAAGGATAGGATGTTGGGGAACAGTGACAGTAGCACGGCATCGAGGGACTCCAACCTCAATAAACTCACGACCCTTATACTAGGGTGGGTACCAGTAGTGAAATATACGAAGTGTATCCCACAAGATTCTCGGAAACCCTTCCCAATGTAGACAAGCGGTGTGATGTCACACCCGATTTATAAGAACATAAATCGAGCAATCATATATGCGCCAGGATCAAGTCACGCATATATACAACAGATTATCAAGATATCACAACACATGTCACGAATAAAAACGTATAAAATTATAAAATGAATATCTTTATTACAACTGAATCAAGAATCAGTTCAAGGAATGCGGAAGCGTAAAATGAATACATGAAGAGTAGGGCGCCACAGGGACGTCAACTGGGAGACAACGCCTAGAAATCGTCGAGTCCGCCGATGTAGTCCTCCACGTCGCCTGGTACTGAGCAGCAGTCGAAGATGTCCGAAATAGAACAGAAGAGTAGAGAGGCAAGTGTGAGTACACAACTTGTACTCAACAAGTATAACACGAGTATGAGGCTCTAGGGTTAGCTGACTCAACTGCAGTAGCTTTTAATCTTGGCAAATTTTATTAAAACTATTTACTATAAGTGGATGAATTACCATAAACCCATATCGCATAAGAAATTAATCAACATTAGTTAAGAACTACTGAGAAACCAACCAAACCAAAACCACCCGGGGAAATCTCCCTAACCAAAGGTTGATAACCCCACTAATCAAAAGGAGGATCTGGGCCGCTCATGACTGTGAGCTCAGCTGATATATCAGTTTTACACTCTTGAGAGGTTGCACAACTTTACCCACAAGTCGTGGGCTACGCTAGTTGTTCATCACACTTCCTTAGGTGAGATGGCTAGCAAGCACACTACGAGACCGTTACAAAGAATCACGTTGGTAAGGTGTAACCGCTAAGGATTCTGGATCAGCGACGATGGGGCCCACCTCTGGGGGTACAAGACACACAGCACAGACCAAGCTGGAGGAGCAGGGACCATTGAAGCTTACCACCCCTCTTGCCCACGCAGGTAAGTTACTCCCGAACCAACACGACCTAATTAGTAAGTCAAGACCATCCCATTCCAGTCTTGTGGTTGCGCGGTTGTCCCAGGTTGTCGCTCTATGAACCGGTCCTTATGGAGAGTGGCCAACCAAGCACTAAGCACCGTGCTAGCCCCCTAAACCAAGTTTCTAACAAAAGCACCTTTTAAGGAGACGTGGACCGCTCAAGCACACAGCACAGAGGGCCACTCACAGAATTAAGTTGCATATAACCATTAATCAGATTAATTAAAAGGACCGAGGTTGTTATAGCGCAGCAACCTAGCACAACTAACCATAATGCAACCCAAAGGATATATATATAGGATATAAAGTGGCTAGGAAAGTCCTTATAGGCATACAGTATTAAAGTGCAGTATGAAATCTGTATTTAAAAGTGGTAGGATGTTCATGTTATACTTGCCTTCCTCAAAGTTCTCCTGCTGCTGCTCAAAAGCTTCAGAAGATTGTGGCTCCTGGTACTCGTCCAAAGGCTCCGCGTCTACTCACGATCATCAAGCATGGTCCACACATACACACATGCACAGACAATAGCAAACTATAAGAAAATAGTACACCAAATATAATAGAACAGCACACAAAGTTGGCCTAGAACTATTCTACGCGTTACAACGATCGCGTGGACATAAAGAACACCTAAAACGGAGCTAAAACACGAAATCTACGCTTGAAAGAAGATCCAGGGACCTATTTGTAAGAAAACTGGAGGTTCTAAGGGGTTCTGCGCAAAAACTGAGGGTCTAAATGCAAATAAAGGGTAGACATAGGGGCTAGCACGTGAGAACCCGGGGCTTGGATGGCGGGTTCAAAAAACTGGAAAGCTCAAGGGTCTAAACGGGTAAAACAGGACTTAACCGCAAATACTTTTGAACTAAGGGTGGACCGCGGGATGATTCTTGAAAAACGCAGGGACTCTTGAGCAAAACTGGCAGACCGAACCGGTATGGTTTAATCTGGGCCACCGGATCTAACACCTACGGCCCAAATCTAATCCTTATCGTGAAGCGGTACGCGCGTCTAACAGCCGCAAGATCTAGATCGAACACACCGAGCCCACACTCAAATGGATCTAATCCAGACCACCTCTCCCAGATCTGACAGCTCCGATTCATCCCTACCTCGAACCGGTATGCGTGATTTGGATCCCTTGGATCTCGATCTCACGGCTCAGATCTAAGCGTGCGCGATCTAATCTCCGTCGTTGGTTGCAGATCGGGTGGCTGAGGTTCAAAGGGGCACGGCCGGCGGCGGGGTTCACCGGAGAACAGAGTCCCGCGGCGGCGCACGGCTGCAACTCACTGGACTTGGCCTATCTTGGCCGTTCGGGCTAGGTTTTGCACGAGATCAGGTCTAGGAGCTAGGGCTTGGCACGACGAATCCAATTGGGCACTTGTGGTGGCGAGTTTGGGCACGGCTAGGGCAAATCGACGACGAGGGCGGCTCGGGGTGGAGGACATTGCCGGCGAGCGGCGTTCCAGAGGCCACAGGCTGCCAAAGACTACGAGATCCGGCGCAAAAGAACCAGGGGAAGGAGGGGAGGCTCACCAAGGGCTCGGGGTGGCCGGAGCTGCCGCGGAAGGGGGAAAACGACGACGGCCGGCGGCGGAGATCATCGGGTGCTCGCGGTCCGACGGCCACAGGCGGACTCCGGGGCTCTAATCACTCTGGGTCGACTCAAGAAGCTCCTGCGCAGGTGATCAAGAAGTTAAGAGAGCCCGGGACGAAACGGAGGGGAAGAATTGAGGCGGCGGAGCAGATCACCGGCGGCGAGGTCATGGCTCAATTCCGGCGGTGCCGGGGGCTAGGGCTCTAATGCCTGCTCGAGAAGCTTCTAGGGATCGAGGCGGAGCGTTTGCGGGGGTCGTGGTGGTCCGAAGCACGGCGGAGCGCCCGGACCACGGTGAGGCCGAGGAGGTTGGCGCGGCGGAGCGAGGGAACAGCGGCGCTAGGGTTTTGGGTGGCGGCGGGGTAAGGCAGAGGGTGTGGGGAGGGTCTGCGGGGCCAATTAAAGGCGGGGGTCGAGGCCTCGGCTTGCGGCCCCAGGGCAAGCAGCTCGCCGGGGATCTCGGGGGGGGAAGTTGCGCCGGAGAAGAAAGGGAGGAAGGAGAAGGGGGCGCTGACGCGTGGGGACATTGGGTCAGAGGGAGAGAGGAGAGGGGGCGCGCCTGGGCTTGAGAATGGGGAGAGCTGGGCCGGCGCGGCCCAAGCGGGGAGGGGAGAGGGGAGGGGAAAAGGGCCCGAGGGGGAGAGAGGGAGAGGGAAAGGAGGTGGGCCCGGCTGAGAGAGGGTTGGGCTGGTTTCTTTCCTTCTTCTTTTCCTTTTTCTTTTCTACACTCAAACCATTCAAACAACCTATTTGAATTCAAATAAATTTGAATTCAAATCCTATAAACTCAACACAATTAAACAATGCTCCAGCATGAATGCCCAAACAAGTTGATCCTATAATAAATTTTAATTACTTGCGTTATAAGATTTCTTTAAATGCAAGATAAATTAGAGAAAACCCTGGAAATTTTATTTAAGCCCAAATAAATTCATTAAAATTTGAGAAAATTACATTAGGGTGTTACATGTGAGCATACCCCTCAGCATCTCAATAGATCCTCTGAACATCTGTATCTGAATCAAAAGGATTCAAATGTTAGATTGGATATAAATTCCTTAGGGTTTTAAGAAGGCTGCGGACAAATGTGAGTTAAACTCGGGAAATGCTGGAATGCACCAAGATATACATCCAACTAAGAACTCACAAGGTAAATGGAACAAGATATTTGATTCTGGTCACAGCAAGGACTGGAGATCAGACAGTTACGACAAATTTGGTGGATGAAACAAAGATACCGAGATACTAAAACCTATGGTTGTTTGTGTGACCATTTCTAGGCTGCACTTGTGGATAACCGTACTCTAGGTATCCCCATAAAAACATAAGCACAAGTTCTAATTTATAATCAATTCAAAGATGCATGCACGCACTAACATCCTCACAAACCAAAATAACTGCCAAATATCTTTGGACTTACGTGGTTAGTTACAGTGGCATAACATAGATACATCTCTCCCTATAATATCTAGTCGACAAATCCTAACGGTTCAGAACCTATCGAATCGTGGTTAGCGTACCTGCTGAAAACCACAATATATATCTCCAATGAACCTTTCATGCCAGCATGTCATGAAAGCGTTCCCAATCATTACTGTTTACTATAGAAACAGTATCTGTATAATTACCGCCGTACATACAACATTAACATACATTATCGAAACAACGTATTCACGGGGGTACCGCAAAATGCAGGGGTATGAACAGCGATCACCACACCCTGTGCCTAACCATATACTCCCAATATAACCAACTGAAGTTGATATATTGGCAGCATCTTAAGTAGGCCACTGCTCGAGAAAGAGCGTTCGGTTCGCATCACCAATAGGAAGGCTAACTCCCCAGTTAGCTGAGGATCCTTACCTTCTTACCTCATCATCGAAGATGTCGTTACAAAATGTAAAATTGATTGTGCATAAATTTAAGTTTTAATGAAAAAATAATGTTGGAAGTTAGAGTTATATATATATATATACACACTATAGCCACCTCTAACTCCCTTATTAAACATCACCCTAGGGCTCTACGTACTAAGCACAATCCGTAACGAAACCAACGTAGTTTTCTAAAATACGTTGTTGGTTCCATTTTATACAAAAAACATTTTTAAGGCAATTCATATCTCCGGTGTACACTTGTTAGCTCTGATACCAGTTGTGGCAGAATCAACCTGAATTACACAGGCTCAAGTGCGTTGATCCTTTCTTGGAAGATAGTAAGGACTCAACTGCACTTCAAACGGTGTGATCCCGTGGTATGTCGGGTAAACTCCCGACAAAACCACCTAACTCAGGATCAAAATAAGGTACCCCGCACGAAGGCGAGTCCAGAGATACAATCACCGATAATTTTACATCATAGGCATAATATTACATTAGTTTTCAAACATATATAGTAGCAAGACCTAACTAGTACGGATTTATATAAAACTGTTTAAAGTTAGAGTATCTGTAGCGGAAAATAAAATGCAACACTACCAGACGTCGCGGAACGGATATTGAGCTAAGCCCAAGCTCAACATCACTCGGAGGGACCTGTGTTGGCCGGGGACGGATCCCATTCCACGGTCCAACCATCGAGAAGAGCATAGGGCCATGGTACAGGCAGAGCAGAGTCCTCAGGGGGATTACCTGGAACAAAAGTCATATTGCAAGGCTGAATATTCTAATACTCAACAAGGCTTACCCGTTTTATGGTATATATAGCCATGTAGCTAGACTATGAAGGCTTGTAAGGGTTTTGGGTATAGTTTCAGCTGAAAAGCAACAAAGAGTAGGTCCTTAATTTCAACTTTTAGCTTTCAGTTTCTAGTTGATTATCCATTCTAGGTAAGCAATTATAGCTACTCAAGCATCGTAGAACCTTTTAAACAAACATCATCTTTGATCATCATCAGGTTGCTCTTATTACTCTATGTGGCAAAGGGATCAAGCAGTCTCAATCTCCACGAGAAACGGATAATTCTGAATCAAAATTCAAAACCTTGCAAGGGTAAACCTAACTCACACGCTTGGAACATCCAATGATCGTTCCGAAGCAACCGTTTGCCTTTCATTCCGACTCGTGGATCAGTGCCACCACAAGCGACTGTAGGACCATACGCACATCCAATGTGCAGGACGTACGTCTGTAGCGTTACTACATGACCGTACTCCTGTCCACTATGCGGAACGTATTCCCGCACGTCGGTGCGTGTGTGAAAAACCAAATTACGAGTGGTGGGGGTATGTCCACTACTCGGGCTGATTGGTTACTAGGCTTACCGCTTACCATATTTCGCGGCATTTGGCTAGTACTTTCAAATGCTTAACCACCGCTACCACACACCGCGACCTTATCAAATTTTCATCAACACAGACAGGGTTTCTGCCATAGTCATGGATCATAATTGCAACACCGTCCGTCATCCTTGTAGTGATTGCAGGAATGTAAACATTGCAACTCCTATAAAGCTCACGAGTGACCGGAAATCACTCGACTTCTACCTGTTCTATTAGCTTAGTAGCTAGTCAGACTCAGATTCTGGTATTCAATACATAGGTTCCTAGAAATATGCAATTAAGGTTTCAATACAATTCCTAGAAACTTAAATGCGCAAGCAGATATACATGAATATATAAATTGCAGTGTAGTAAAAATAGCGGTTTTATGTCTGGGGCTTGCCTTCTTGGGTGGGGCTGTGGTCAGGGATGTCAATAACTTCCGAACTTTGGTTCGGGGCTTCAGTTAATTCCTCAGCGACGTTCACTTGGTCTTCCGAAATGCCCTGCTCGGGTTCCGGAAACAACTCGTAGGTTCCGTCGGCGAGTGTAGTCGAATCTACATGATATGCAGTGATTTGAAGCAATGGTCGTAGATTTAAGAACTTTACTTTACAATAAATTTGCAATCTAACAAATATTCTATTTAGTAGATATGTCATCTATTCTTATATTGGGCAATCATTTATCGAGTATAAACATAATTACCTAATTGCATTAAGTGACAAGTTGAGTTACTCTAAGCAACTAAACTAATTACAGTCAGTAGTATTGGAAAAGATCCTAATTTATCTAATCAATTCCCTCAAACATTATTAGTTGGTTTAATTAACTAATTACTCATTCAATAAGAGTTGGGATTATTATTTTAATCAAACAATATTTGGATCATGAACTATTTTTCTAGTTGGATCTACAGCAAACCTAAGGATAAAAATTTTACTAGAAAAAGATTGATCTGAATCTAAGCTACTGTGATTTTCTCAAGATTTTTATCCTTATAGCCATTATGCTATAAAATAAACAAAATCAGCATCGTGATGTTAAGATCAATTTATATTAGAAGTTCTACATAAGATCTTGTGCTTACATTTTGTGAACATCTTACACTACTCAAAAGTAACACTCTAATTTAATTTCATAAATTTTCATGAATTAGCTTTGAATTTAAGCCCAAATTCATAACTCAAGCTACTCTATGCTACTATTATTCAAAATTTTATCATGGATTACACATACTGCAAGAAAGTTGGAGTAAAATTTTCAGCTACAAACACTAACAAATTCACCCTTGAATAAATCCTAAAGCTTTCATCAATATAAAGCAAAGGTACTTAAACATTATAGATAGGAAACAGTTCTGAGTCTACAAATTTTATATAGAGCTATACATGAGACACATGTCCTATGTTTCAAATTTCAGCATCAGCACAGCTATGGATCAAGAGATCTAATTAGCACACCCATTTTTTTAGTATTTATTCTAATTCAAAATATTTACTTAATCAGCTCAAGGTTATAACACAAAAGTTGTAGAGTTTACTTCAAGGATTCAAACAAACTAGTTTGATATTTTTCTGAATTTTTTACAAATTCTTACAAATTTCTAAAGATCACTGATTTAAATTGGAAGGGAGGGACTGAAATCTTGCAGTCAGACCGTTAGAAAGATTTAAATCGATGCAATCAAGTCCCTGGCTCGTCGGGCCAGAGTGTCGAGACTCGCCGGCCGAATTTCGGCGATGGTGGTCGCCGGCGGCGAGGGGGAACCGGCCAGGTAGGGTCAGGGGATGAGCGCGGGTCTAGCTGGGAATGATGTGATGGTCGGGGTCAACCAGACGGGGTGGAACGATGGCTACCCGAGGCGGCGGCGATGGAGCGTGACTGCGGCGGCGGTGTTCCGGCGAGGGGGTTCACCAACGGCGGTCCAGAGGTTGGGGAAAAGCTCGAGGGGAACAAGGCGGTTCGATTGATCACCTTGGCGAGGGTTGAGGTGGTCAGAAAGATGGGTCCCCACGGCAGACCGAGGTGGCCGTGGAGAGGTCGACGGTGGCGGTGATGCTCCGCTGATCAACGTCGGGAAGGTCCTGCGCACGAATATCGATGAGCCACGGGTGGTGCACTGCTGCATTCAATTAAGGCTAACAGCAACGGGAAGGAGGTGACCGACGGTGACCGTGACGACGACGGAGGAGAAGAACACCGGCGAGCGTCGGGAAGGCCAAATTGGAGCTCAAAAGTAGTCGAGTGAAGGGCGGTGAGCTTCACAGGGTTGAGGTGAAACTATGGGAGGGGCTGTTGTGGATCGGGAGAGGCTGTGGTGGTCTGCCCACGGTGAGCAGAGCTCGCCGGAGATGAAGAACAGGCGGCGATGGTGGATCCGGGGCTCGGGGTGAAATGCGAATGCAAGAGAGTGCAAAATGGAGGGAGAAAAAGCAACTGAACATCTTAGACCAGCAAAGAAGGGTGGGGGAAGCACGCATGAACGCTAGCCACGACGGCGGCGAGGTGGCGGCCGGGCAGAGCTCGGGCAGAGGCGGGGCAACGTGGAGCGCGCGGGAGAAGACCAGAGGAGAAGAGCTAGCGCGGCGGCTGGCCTGGAGGTGACGTGTGGGAGCTACCAGAGCAGGAGATGGCACCGGCAGAGCTGCAGCGGCGGTGAGCGGCAACGGCCTGTGGCGGCAGAGGGGCAGCTCGGCGGGCGGCAAAGCAGCGTGGCATGCTCGGGGAAGGCCAGCAGGAAGGGGTTGAGGCGGTGGGCGAGCGCGGGGGCGACGCGTGGAGGCCAAGAGAGGCAAGGGGAGGCCTCGAGCGGCACGGCACGGTGGCCGGCGGCGCTGCTGCTGCGCAGCAAAGGAGGGGCAGAGGAAGAAGAAGAGGGGGGGGGGGGGGCCAGGGCCTGAGTTGAGAACTTCAAAAACTCCAGGGACCTCACTGTAATACACAATTTCCCACTATTCTAAATCTCAAAAGAGAAAATGATCAAAATAAAAGTTGTAGAACTTTTCAAACCCTACAACTTCTATTTAGGGCTCAAATTCAAAAACTCAAAGGATAGAGCTTTATTTTAAAACCTTGGACTTAATTCAAACTTTTTAAAGTTTTTGTCCTTATTAGGGTAAATTTCATGTATTTTTGGACTGAATTGCATGGGAGGGACTGAAATCTTGCAGTCATACCCTTAGAAAGATTTAAATCGATGCAATCAAGTCCCTAGCTCGTCAGGGCAGAGAGCCGAGACTCGCCGGCTGAATTCCGACAGTGAGGGGGAACCGGCCAGGAAGGGTCAGGGGGTGAGCGCGGGTCTAGCTGGGGATGATGTGATGGTCGGGGTCGACAAGAGGGGGTGGAACGATGGCTACCCGAGGTGGTGACGATGGAGCGTGACTGCAGCAGCGGCGTTCCGGTGAGGGGGTTCACCGACGGCGGTCCAGAGGTTGGGGAAAAGCTCGAGGGGAACAAGGCGGTTCGATTGATCACATTGGCGAGGGTTGAGGTGGTCAGAAAGATGGGTCCCCACGGCAGACCGAGGTGGCCGCGGAGAGGTCGACGGTGATGGTGATGCTCCGGTGATCAACGTCAGCGAAGCTCCTGCGCACGAGCATCAGTGAGCCACGGGTGACGCACTGCTGCATTCAATTGAGGCTAACAGCTACGGGAAGGAGGTGACCGACGGTGATCGTGACGACTGCGGAGGAGAAGAACATCGGCGAGCGTGGGGAAGGCAAAATTGGAGCTCAAAAGTAGTCAAGTGAAGGGCGGTGAGCTTTACAGGGTTGAGGTGAAGCTATGGGAGGGGCTGTCGTGGATCGGGAGAGGCTGTGGTGGTCTGCCCACGGTGAGCAGAGCTCGCAGGAGACAAAGAACAGGCGGCGATGGTGGATCCGGGGCTCGGGGTGAAATGCAAATGCAAGAGAGTGTGAAATGGAGGGAGGAGAAGCTACTGAACATCTTAGACCAGCAAAGAAGGGTGGGGGAAGCACGCATGGGCGCTAGCCACGACGGCGGCGAGGTGGCGGCCGGGCAGAGCTCGGGCAGAGGCAGGGCAACGTGGAGCGCGCGGGAGAAGACCAGAGGAGAAGAGCTAGTGCGGCGGCCGGCCTGGAGGCGACGCGTGGGAGCTACCAGAGCAGGAGATGGTGCCGACAGAGCTGCAGCGGCGGTTAGCGGCGGCGGCCTGCGGTGGCAGAGGGGCAGCTCGGCGGGCGGCAGAGCAGCGTGGCATGCTCGGGGAAGGCCAGCAGGAAGGGGTTGAGGCGGTGGGCGAGCGCAGGGGCGATGCGTGGAGGCCAAGAGAGGCAAGGGGAGGCCACGGGTGGTGCAGCACGGCGGCCAGCGGCGGCGCTGCTGCGCGGCGGCAGAGGAGGGGCAGAGGAAGAAGAAGAGGGGGGGGGCGCCAGGGGCTGAGTTGAGAACTTCAAAAACTCCAGGGTCCTCACTATAATACACAATTTCCCACTATTCTAAAGCTCAAACGAGACAATGATCAAAATAAGAGTTGTAGAACTTTTCAAACCCTACAACTTCTATTTAGGGTTCAAATTCAAAAACTCAAAGGATCGAGCTTTATTTTAAAACCTTGGACTTCATTCAAACTTTAAAGTTTTTGTCCTTATTAGGGTAAATTTCATGTATTTTTGGACTGAATTGCAAGTTTTATGTAATGTAATGATGACTAACACTTTTACACTTTAACCCCTAGTCAAAATTGGAAGTTACACTTGTAATTCAAATATTTTGCATGAAAGGACTCATATTTTTTGAAAGATTACACATAGGTCCTTATTTCCACACATTCACTCAATTTCACACAATTCAATACTTACATTACACATTCTTTCCTAGTGTATTACAATTTTGACACCTAGGGTGTCACACTTGGTAGTTGGCAATCGGCTCATGCCAGAATCCCAACAATACTTGAAGAACGGGCAATGCCAATGATCACGCGTGTCTTCCCGCTTCTTCAAACTTTTTCCAGTACGGTGTTCATACTCTTCCTCCTCTGACTCACACTGGAGACGCTGCTGGTACTGGTACTCATACTTCTTGAGGAGATCGGAAGAAACTGGCCGCTGATTCCTGACATGCCTTATTTGTTCTTCCGTGATATATCCCTTTTCTCCTTTTTGGGGCCGATCACAAGGATCGGCCTCTTCATTCTTGGTTCGACGGCATGGTGCAAGCCCTGCCATGTTAATGCCAAGTGCGAAATCTAATTGCCGCCTCGCAGACCGGTCATAACCTTCCACCATATTCACACTCGGGAAGGGCTAGGTGTCGACCTTTATGGCAGTTTGGCCCAAGATCAATCGGCCCTGCTCAATAGCCGATTGGATCTGCCAACGTAGTTCCTTGCAGTCGCTCGTGTTGTGAGCGAAAGAGTGATGCCACTTGCAATATGATCTCTCCTGCAGCTCCTGTGCCATAGGAGGCTTACAACCTTCAGGTAATTTTAACTGTTTTTCCTTCAATAACAGATCAAATATCTGTTCAACTTTGCTCACGTCGAAGTCAAAACCTTTCGCAGGCCCTTGCTGTTTCACCCACTTACAGGACACGAGATTTGCCCCCCGAGTCCATTCTGCAACTGCTACTTCCTGATCATCCCCAGAGTCTTCAGCGTCTTCTGTGTCGATCAATGTCACTTGATGCTTGAACTTATCCTGGTATAGCTCTGGGTGGCGCTGCTCATATGTCGTTAACTTTTGCACTAAGTGCGCTAAAGAGTTGAACTCCAATTGGAAAGCCAGATCCCTGATCGGCTTTAGTAATCCCAAGGATGCCAACTCGACCACCTCCTTCTCTGAAATACGGGTCGAGTAACATCGGTCCTTCTCTTCTCTGAAGCGTTGGATGTAATCCGCCACGGTTTCCCCACGCTTCTGTCGTACTTATGCCAAGTCGGCAATTCTTGCCTCTGCAGCTTTCGAGTCATACTGAATATAAAATTTCTCCTCCAGCTGCTTCAGGTGCGGATCGAATCAGGGCCTAATGATATGTACCATCCAAAGACCGGCCCTGTGAGAGACTGTGAGAAAAACCTTACTCGCAAGGGATCCGACACCGAGATCATCCCTAGTTGCGCTAAGTATCGGCTCACGTGCTCGATGGAGCTAGATCCTGCTGCTCCACTGAACTTGGTGAACTTAGGAAGCCGATACTTAGGCGGTAGGGGAATTAAATCATAGTCACTAGGATATGGCTTAGTATAGCCGATCGCCCTCCTCTTTGGTAGAATGCCAAATTGATCTCTTAAGATGGCACTGATCTGATCTACCGTCTGCGCTCCTGGGGCTGAGTGCGCACTGTCGTGACTCAGCCCGGTGGCATAGGTAGCTAGCCACGCTTGTTTGTCAGCATCTGCCCCGGAAACTCCTCCAGCCGCCCTCTGCACTGAGTGTACCGGATTATTACTATCCGGTATATAAGCACACATATACCCATGCGAGATCTCCTTGGGCAGCTCGCTGAAGAATTGGTGATCCACAGGATCATCTCCCACCTTGTAGACAACATAGGATGGGGAGCCGTGTGACTCCGGAGCCGCAAGCGCATAAGGTAGTGGTGGCCTAGCCTAGAATGGTAATTCTCCCATATAACTCCCCAAGATAGGTCCCGTTGGGGAGTATTGATGCTTCATGATTTTCTAGACAACGCGCAGCGCAACACGCTCGAAAGTATTTACCAAGCTCTCGGAGTGTCGGTGTAGCGAGTGGGCCACCATGTAGTTTACTTCCTGGTGTAGAGCTCTAGTACAATCTTCTGAAGGGGTGGACAGATCCACGCCATCAAGAGCGCCTTCGGGTGAAAATCACTTCCACCTAACGCCGTGATGGCGGGTCTTCTCAAAAGAGCCGATGAGATCGGCTTCGAAGAGAGCCTTGATCTTGTCATATTTCTGCTTATGTTCAGCAGGCAGCTCCTCGTACGTGATCCGATCATCTCTCGTCATCCTGTCAGTGGAAGTCGATGAAGTTGATGAAGATAGTCCCACCAGGCGTGCCAGAATATGTTGTCGGTCAAAACCCACTGGCGAGCAGCGACAGGCAACACGAGGAGCCGGGAGGCTCCCAGGACTGCTGGTCAGCCCCGGTCCCTCGATCAACGGCCCGAGATCCGGCACACGTCCTGGCGTTTGGGTTGCTAGGCGTGCCACCTGACTTTGTACCTGATCAGGAAGGTGTTATATGTTAGTTTCCTGCATACACAGACACGTATAAACATTAGTCCAAGCCGTGATCGGCTCATTGGGTGACTCCCTATATCGGCTGTAAAGAGCCAATTGTATTCAATACCAGATCGGATCTATAAACAAGGCAAACATATCCGATGGTAACATAAAACTTGCTCTGTAACCATTAAGCTAATCCAATCTACGACAATTAAAGCTTTCATGCATAACCGGAACATCCTACATGTAATTGAGCCTAACAGATACGGAAGGTAACGAAACAACAACCTAAACAAAGGCCTAAAAGCTAATTCCCGGAACAATCCCTTTTTAAGCTGTCATAAAGCGCCAAACATATTGCCGGAACATTCAACCCATTTGAAGGGACTAATCATGCAGATATTATACTAAATCTTCGATAAATAAAGACTAACCATAACAGATTGGATCTACTAAGCAAAAACAGAGCAAGATGCTGCACTTACACCCAAGATCGGGCACAATTACAGCTGAATGTTTACAGGTAACAATCGATGCACGATTAAAGCATGGAAGCGCCGATGCTACTCTATAAACATTAAGATAACTAGTGTTGCTCGCCATCAACAACGCTTCAGAACGAGAAACACAAAAGGTGGATAAGCGGGGATGATGCCGCCCCGATCACGCAAGGCGTGATCGGGGCTGCACGGCACTTACCCGAGAAACCCTAGAACAGGGGCGGCGATGCGCCGAGAATTTTTGGTGAATGATTGATTAATTATTCATAATCCAGAGTACATATTTATAGTCCGGAGACTTGCCTTCCCTAACCAATCCTAACTAAACATGACACGAATCTTGGCTATCTCTATCTAAACTATTTAAACACATATACCTATCTAGATACATGGCCAACCCTGGCCTCAAACACCCGCACAGGGGCCGATTCGCAAGCCCACTATGATTACCTTTCGAGCCCATCTTGCTTCGCGGCCCACCTTTCTGGCCCACCTAAGTTATGGCAATAACAACATCATTCTAATTTTTCCACAAAAGTATACATATATAAACTAACTTCTCCTCTTTTTCTTTTCAAAACAGGGCTTACGAGCACTACATTACCAGAGGAGGACCTCATCCCCCCGACAAAAACAAAAAAATATCTCTATGCACAAACTTCCCGTGCCAAGAGCAACCTTATGGTACCGTGTACCGTGGATATTACATGTGCGAGCATCTGAGGGTGCAAGAGAGATAGACAATTGTCACACGCGATTTATAAAGAACATAAATCGAGCAATCATATATGCACCAAGATCAAGTCACGCATATATACAGCAGAATCATCAAGATATCACAACGCATATCATGAGTAATGATAACATAAATCGTAAATGAATTGTTTTATTACAACCAAATCAAGAATCGGTTCAAGAGTTGCGGAAGCGTAAAATGAAGTACATAAAAGGTAGGGCGCCACAGGACGTCGACTGGGAGACAAACACCTAGAAGTCGTCGAAGCCGCTGACGTAGTCCTCCACGTTGCCGGGCACTGAGCAGCGGTCGAAGGTATCCAAGAGAACAGAAAAGTAGAGAGGCAAGTGTGAGTACAAACTCGTACTCAACAAGTATAACACAAACTATGAGGCTCTAAAGTTAGCTGACTCAACTGCAGTAGCTTTTAGTCTTGGCAAAATTTTATCAAAACTAATTACTACAAGTTGATGAATTACCATAAACCCACATTTCATGATAAATTAATCAGTATTAATTAAGAACTACTGAAAACCATCCAAACCAAAACCACCCGGGGAATCCCCCTAATCAAAGGTAGATAACCCCACTAATCAAAAGGAGGATCTGGGCCGCTCATGACTGTGAGCACAATTGATATATCAGTTTTACACTCTCGAGAGGTTGCACAACTTTACCCACAAGTCGTGAGCTACGCTAGTTGTTCATCACACTTCCTTAGGTGAGATGGCTAGCAAGCACACTACGAGACCGTTACAAAGGATCACGTTGGTAGGGTGTAACCGCTAAGGATTCTGGATCAGCGACGATGGGGCCCACCTCCGGGGGTACAAGCACACAGCACAGACCAAGCCGGAGGAGCAGGGACCATTGAAGCCCACCCCTCTTGCCCACGCAGGTAAGTTACTCCCGAACCAACACGACCTAATTAGTAAGTCAAGACCGTCCCATTCCAGTCTTGTGGTTGCGCGGTTGTCCCAGGTTGTCGCTCTATGAACCGGTCCTTATGGAGAGTGGCCAACCAAGCACTAAGCACCGTGCTGGCCCCCTAAACCAAGTTTCTAACAAAACATCTTTTAAGAAGACGTGAGCCACTCAAGCACACAGCACAGAGGGCCACTCTCAGGATTAAGTTGCATAGATCCATTAATCAAATTTAATTAAAAAGGACCAACATAGGTGAGAGCGCAGCACCTAGCAAAACTAACCACAATGCAACCCAAGGATATATATATAAGGATAAAGGTGGCTAGGAAATCCTTATAGGCATACAAAATTAAAATGCAATATGAAATTTGTATTAAAAAGTGATAGGAGGTTCATGTTATACTTGCCTTCCTCAAACTCTCCTGGCTGCTGCTCAAACTGCTCAGAAGATGGCGGCTCCTGGTACTGCTCCGGTGGCTCGACGTCTAATCACGATCGTAATCATCAAGCATGGTCCACACATGCACACACATGCAAACAAGGACAAAAGATAAGAAATAGTATAACATTACATCAAAACAGCACACAAGACTAGTCTAAAGCTATTCTTCGTGTTGCCACGATCGCGGGAGCGCAAGAATCAATTAAAACGGAGCTAAGACGCGAAATCTAGGGCTAAAACAAGGTCCAGGGGCTTTTCTGTAAGAAAACAGGAAAAACCAGGGGGTTCTGTGCAAAAACCGAGTGGCTAAATGTAATTAAAGGCTAGACGCAGGGGCTAACCCACAAAAACCCTAGGGCTGGATGGCGGGTTCAATTTTGAACAACTACAGGGGGCTGAATGGAAGAAACAGGATCAAAACATAAATACTTTTGAACTAAAGAAGACCGCGGGTTGATTCCTCAAAATGGGCAGGGCTCTTTAGCAAAAGCAACGGGCTGAAGGGGTATCTCCAGATCTGGGCCTTTGGATCGCCATCTAACGGCTCAGATTAGATCTATTACGCGAAGGGGTACGCTTGATTCTCATCCATCCGATCGGGATCTAACGCGCTAGAGCCTAACTTAACGGGAATCCAATCCCACGCGCCGGATCAAGGATGGACGGCTCAGATTCAAAACAAGGGCAAACCGGTATCGTTGGTTTTGATCCGCTAGATCTGGATCCAAGGGTCACGATTCAATGAGGCCCCGATCTAATCACGGACGTTGGCTACCGATCTGACGGCCCGTGGAGTTTGGGCGCGGGGTGGCGGCGCTGGGTCGCCGGAGTCCAGCATCCCGGGGTGGCGCTTCGCTGGAGACGGCCCAACTTGGTGTTCCAGGCGCGGTTTTGGTCAAGATCAAGCCTGGGAGGTAGCGCGCAACATGGCGAACACACCTAGGCGCTCAAGAAAGCTGGTTAGGCTCGGGCTGAGGCTCCCCACAACGAGGGCGGCTCGGGGTCACTGCGGCAAGGGGGACGCGCTCGCGCGGAGGGAGAGAGGAAGGGAGAAGGGGCACGGCGCGATCCTTACCACCCCAGGGTGCTACGGTGGCAGTTAGAGGCCGAAGATCGGTGGTGTCGGGGTTGAATCGCGGCGGCGCAAGGTGGATTGGCGGCGGCGCACTCCCGGCTCTGAGCGACGGCACGGCGGGGTGGGGGGTACGGGGGTAGCTGGGCGATGCAATGGTAGCTGAGGGGAAGCACGAAAGAGCTGCGGCTAAGAACGGTGGGGCAGTCCTTGGCGTGCGGGTCGCCGGGCAACGGATCCCGCACCTCCCGCGGGCTGTTGCGGCTCGCCCACATCCGATCGCGGCTGAGCTTCTAGAAGGGCCCAGGCGGGGGAGGGGTCCGGCGTGCGGCTCGGGAAAGAGGGCCCAGAGGCGCGGTGGGTCGGGGCCACGGGCAGTGGCCGAGCGGCCGGCCGGCGGGGAAGAAACAGGGGAGGGGGAAAGGAAGGAGAGGGAGAACAAAGGCGCTGACGTGCGGGCCCCAGCTGGCAGAGGGAGAAGGAGAGAGCGGGGGAGGGTGGCGCACGGGCTGGGCCGAGGGATCGGCTTGGGCCAGGGAAAAGAGAGAGGAGAGAGAGCCCGTGAGAGAGAGAGAAAGATGGGCCGAGCGTGGCCCACGCGGGGAGGGGAGAGGAAAGGGGGCCCGAGGGGGGGAGAGAGGGAGTTTGGGCTGCTGGGCTGCTGGGCCCTTTTCTTTTCTTCTTCTTTTCTTTTTCTTTCCCACACTCAACTATTCAAACAATTGTATTTGAATTCAAATAATCTTGAATTCAAATCCTATGAACTCAACACAAGGAAAACAATACTCCAACATGAATGCACAAATATGTTGATCTTATAATAAATTTTATTTTCTTATGTTATAAAATTACTTTAAATGCAAGATAAATTAGAGAAAACCCTGGAAATTTTATTTAAGCCCAAATAAATTCCTTAAAATTTGGGAAAATTACATTAGGGTGTTACAAACCTACCCCCCTTACAGGAATCTCGTCCCGAGATTCGGATAGGCTAGCTAGCAAAGAGATCGGGGTATGTCTTCCTTAGCTCATCTTCTCGTTCCCAAGTAGCCTCGTCCTCTGTGTGATGACTCCACTGAACGCAGCACATCTTGATTTTGTTGTTCCTGGTAACTCTCTCGGACGTCTCCAAAACCTTCACCGGATGCTTGGTGTAAGTCAGATCTTCCTGTACATCCAACCCTTCTTGCGGTGCTTGCTCTTCTGGCACCCTCAAGCATTTCTTCAACTGAGACACGTGAAACACATCGTGCACTCCTGAGAGATTGGAAGGCAACTCCAAACGGTACGCTACCTCACCCTTCCGTTCCAACACCTTGAACGGACCGATGTATCTAGGGGCTAACTTCCCTTTCACATTAAACCTGCGGATTCCTCTCATCAGCGAGACCTTCAGGTACACATGGTCCCCCACTGCAAAGGTCAGATCGCGACGACGAACATCCGCGTAACTCTTCTGACGAGTTTGAGCGACCCTCAGGTTCTCGCGCACCTGCTGTACCAACTGTTCTGCCTCTTCGACAATATCCAGACCAAACACCTACCTCTCACCGATCTGATCCCAATACAGCGGAGTCCTGCACTTCCGACCATACAGAGCCTCGAAAGGAGACTTCTTCAGACTGGCCTGATAACTGTTGTTATACGAGAACTCTGCATAAGGCAGGCACTTATCTCAGCTAGTACCGTACTGAATAGCACAAGCTCGAAGCATATCCTCCAACACTTGGTTGGTCCTTTCTGTCTGCCCATCTGTCTGAGGATCATAAGCAGTACTGAAACGTAGCTTCGTATCCAAAGAATCATGCAACTGCTCCCAGAACCGTGAAGTGAACTGAGATCCTCGGTCAGATATGATCTTCTTCGGAACACCATGCAGACAGATGATCCTGGAGATGTACAACTCTGTGAGTCTAGCGCCGGAGTAAGTAGTGTTCACCGGAATGAAGTGGGCAACCTTCGTCAACCGATCCACTACTACCCATATAGAGTTGTACCCTTTCTCAGTACGAGGCAAGCCAACGATGAAATCCATAGTGATCTCCTCCCATTTCCACTCTGGAATCTTCAACGGCTGCAATAGACCTGCTGGTCTCTGATGCTCTACCTTGACACGCTGACAAGTGTCACAGATAGCCACGTACTCCGCAACGGAACGCTTCATTCTATACCACCAGAATCGTTCCTTGAGATCATAATACATTTTCGTGCTGCCTGGATGAATAGAATACGCTGTATCATGAGCCTCACTCAAGATCAGCTTCCTGAGATCTGCTACATCTGGCACACATATCCGGCCCTTGTACCACAAGGTACCCTGATCATCCTCTCTGAAATGAGGTGCTTTGCCAATCTTGATCAGTTCACGGATCTCCTGCAGCTTCTTATCATCTTTCTGATGTTGCCTGATCTCTGCCTCTAGAGTGGGTTCTGCCTCGAATGCTGCAATCGAAGTATGATGCAAGAAACCCAGTCTCAGCTGCTCAAACTCCTCGCATAACTCTGAAGGCATCTGAAAAGCCACGGCTATGTTAACATAGCTCTTCCTACTCAGAGCATCTGCCACAACATTAGCCTTGCTCGGATGATAGTGAATCTCCAGGTCATAATCCTTGACCAGCTCTAGCCATCTTCTTTGCCGCATGTTCAGCTCACTCTGCGTAAAAATGTACTTGAGGCTCTTGTGATCAGTGTAAATGTCACACCTCTGCCCAAACAAGTAATGCCTCCATATCTTCAGAGCATGCACAACTGCGGCTAACTCCAGATCATGAGTGGGGTAATTTAGCTCGTGCCGGCGCAACTGCCACGAAGCATAAGCTATCACTCTGCCTTCCTGCATCAGGACGCAACCAAGACCATCCCTCGAAGCATCACAATACACTGTGAACCTCTTACTCTGGTCTGGCAGAGTAAGGACTGGCGCCGTAGTTAACCTCTTCTTCAACTCCTCGAAGGCCTTCTGACGCTCATCAGTCCAAGAGAAATCCACTCCCTTCTCTAGCAAGGAAGTCAAAGGCTTCGCAATCTTGGAGAAATTCTCAATGAACCTCCGATAATATCCTGCTAAGCCCAGAAAAGAGCGGACTTCCTTCACTGTCTGTGGTACCACCCAGTCAAGCACATCCTTCACCTTCCCGGGGTCCACAGCAATACCTCCCTTGGAGATCACATGACCGAGGAATGGAACCTTGTCGATCCAGAATTCGCACTTGCTGAGCTTGGCATACAGCTTGTGCTCTCTGAGCCTTTGCAACACAAGCCTCAGATGCTTCACATGCTCTGCTTCTAACTTGGAATATATCAGGATATCATCAATGAATATCACCATAAAGGTGTCCAGATAATCCATGAAAACCTTGTTCATCAGATGCATGAAGAAAGCTGGAGCATTGGTCAAGCCAAAAGACATGACCGTATACTCGTATAGCCCATACTTGCAGGTGAATGCCGTCTTCGGGATATCCTCGGAATGAATCTTCAGCTGGTGATAACCCGAACGTAGATCAATCTTCGAGAATACACAAGCACCCTGAAGCTGATCAAAGAGATCCTCGATACGAGGCAACGGATGCTTGTTCTTGATGGTGACTGCATTTAGATCCCGATAATCGACGCACATTCTCTTTGCGCCATCCTTCTTCTCTACAAGCAATATAGGAAAAGCCCAAGGAGAGAAACTACGACGGATATAGCCCTTGGCTAGCAACTCATCGACAGTCTTCTTAACTTCCTCATGTTCAACGGGTGCCATACGATAGGGCCTCTTAGCAATAGGAGCTGTGCCAGGCAAGAGATCAATAGAAAACTCAATGTCGCGATCAGGCGGCATACCTGGTAAATCATCCAGAAAGACATCCGGGAATTCAGACACCACGTGAATACCATCCGTGGGTCTAGCCTCCATCTGATGAAGAAATCCAGAAGGCTCTGTAGCACCGACAGTGACCTCCTGACCATCCGGTGCTGATAGAAGAATAGTCCTCTGAGCACAATCTATCCGGACTCCCCACTTAGCAAGAGTCTCCATCCCTAAGATCACATCAATACCCTTAGTGTCTAGCACCATCAGATTTGCACTGAACTCTACCCCCCATATGGCCACACTGACTCTGGGACAGAAGATATGACACCTCAACTGCCCTTCCGGAGATGATACTAACATGCACCTCTTTAATGTGCTAGTAGGAATACCATGATGCTCGACAAAAGACTGAGTGATGAAAGAATGCGTAGCACCAGTATCAAAAAGCACTGTAGCAGGATGGGTGTTGACCATAAACGTACCAATGACCACGTTGGGAGCCTCGGCCGCTGACTCGGCCGTCACGTGGTTCACCCTGCCCTGGGCTGGGGCCTTGGGTGGTGCTGCACGCCCCTGCTGTCCTGACTGTGCCTTCCGGGGACACACGTTGGCGTAGTGTCCCGGCTCGCCGCAGTGGAAGCACACCCGCGGAAGTGCAGCGGCCTGCTGCCCAGGAGGAGCGGGCACTTCCTGCCTCGGAGCTGGTGGAGCCGGAGGCGCTGGAAGCCTCTGACCCTATCCTGCCTGCTGCTGAGGATGAGGAGGATACTGCTGCCGCTGCTGGTACTGCTGGGGCAGCCTCTGCTACTGCTGCTGCTGTGGATGCTGATATCGGGGATGAGTGTTGCTGCCCGACGAAGAGGGAGCCATCTTCCTCTTCTTGTCCTCAATCTCCCGGCGCTTGCGCTCGGTGTTGAGGGCCGCATCAACCAGCTGGTTGAAACTATCGAAGCGGTGGTTCAGCAGCGCATACTGGATGTGATCATCCAGTCCCTCCTTGAAATACTCCTGCTTGTCGCTATCACGGGCGACATCAGCAGGGGCATAACGAGCCAGCTGAAGGAAACGGTCACGGTACTCCGTCACCGTCATAGATCCCTGAAATAATGAACACAGATAACAAGGATAGAAATCGCTCAATGTGTCAGGCTTACGAATGAGATCAAGGATAGATCGGAGCTCAAAAGAAATTGCAGGGAATTCCATTCAAATTACCTGCTTAAGGGCATGGAACTCCTTCTGCTTCATCTTCATAATCCCCTCAGGAATATGGTGGCTCCTGAAGCGCTCAAGGAACTGGATCCAGGTGAGAGAGTCGCGGTCCTGAGCCGGGTAGGACTCCCACCAGTCAAGAGCGGAGCCTCGCAGCTGCCCTGCTGCGTAAAGGACTCGCTCCCGGTCGTCGCACTGAGCAACAACCAACTGGCGCTCCACTGAGCGAAGCCAGTCATCCGCCTAGAGTGGATCCTTGGCGTGAGAGAAAGTCGGAGGATGACCTCTCAGGAAATCCGCATGCCAGTCACGGGGCTGGGGCGGCGGAGGAGGCGGTGGCTGAGCGTGGATCTGCTGCAGAGCCTGAACGGTGTTGTTCAGGGTCGCCATCATCTGCATCTGGAGTTGGAAGAACTGCTCCGGGGTCAGTGGTGGCGGCATCGGCAGCGGCTGACCAGTACTCTGGTTGTTCTGCTCCTGCTGGTCAGAACCGGAACTGGTGCGCCTGGTGTTCACCATCTGATTGCAACAAACGAAATTTTATGAGAACGAGATATTGTGCAGCTGCGGAATTGAAACTTCAGAAGGATATGTCAGAGAGAAAGGAATATAGGTTTTACCCCCAACGTTCTAACTCAATTTTATCATTGAGTTCAAGTTGTGTTAGGGTCGATTTGCATGAACAAGTTTAACTACTAGACTATGCAATCAACCAAAAATCCAAATCAAACACTTGCACAATAACAAGCATTCAATATTCACAACTTAGTCGAGTTTATCACACCACTCGACTAACATACTCGTTCTAGCGTATTTTCATCGGGACAACCTAAACTTATAGCTTATAAGATTAGACGACTCAGGCCAACGTCTACGGACAACTCCAGCTATTTCTCAGAAAAGACAGGAGAGATAGCAAATCAAGAGGGCTTAGGACTCAAGGAATAGAGGCAGGAAATGATTTTAGGAGGTTTGCGGAAGCAAGGCAAGAGAAAAGAAGTCCTAAACTCGTCCAGTTCTATCTAAGCTTCGTCCTACAGTCGATATGGCTCTGATACCAATCCTGTCACACCCGATTTATAAAGAACATAAATCGAGCAATCATATATGCGCCAGGATCAAGTCACGCATATATACAGCAGAATCATCAAGATATCACAACGCATATCACGAGTAACGATAAGATAAATCGTAAATGAATTGTTTTATTACAACCGAATCAAGAATCGGTTTAAGAGTTGTGGAAGTGTAAAATGAAGTACATAAAAGGTAGGGCGCCACAGGGACGTCGACTGGGAGACAAACGCCTAGAAGTCGTCGAAGCCGCTGACGTAGTCCTCCACGTTGCCGGGCACTGAGCAGCGGTCGAAGGTATCCAAGAGAACAGAAAAGTAGAGAGGCAAGTGTGAGTACAAACTCGTACTCAACAAGTATAACACAAACTATGAGGCTCTAAAGTTAGCTGACTCAACTGCAGTAGCTTTTAGTCTTGGCAAAATTTTATCAAAGCTAATTACTACAAGTGGACGAATTACCATAAACCCACATTTCATAATAAATTAATCAGTATTAATTAAGAACTACTGAAAAACCATCCAAACCAAATCCACCCAGGGAATCCCCCTAATCAAAGGTAGATAACCCCACTAATCAAAAGGAGGATCTGCGCCGCTCATGACTGTGAGCACAGCTGATATATCAGTTTTACACTCTCGAGAGGTTGCACAACTTTACCCACAAGTCGTGAGCTACGCTAGTTGTTTGTAACACCCTAATGTAATTTTCCCTAATTTTGATGAATTTATTTTGGCTCAAATAAAATTTCCGGGGTTTTTCTTCAATTTTGTGGCATTTAAAGCAATTTTATAACACAAGAAAATAAAATTTATTTTAGGAACAATTTGTTTGTGCATTCATGCTACAGCATTGTTTTATTTGTGTTGAGTGTATAGATTTGAATTCAAATTGTATTTGAATTCAATTAGAATTGTTTGAATTAGTGAGTCAGAAAAAAAAAGAAGAAAAGGAAAAAGAATAAAAGAAGGCAGCCCAACCCAGCAGCTGGCCAGCCCAGCCCAGCATCCCTCCCCTTCTCTCCTTCCCCGCGGGCCCTCTCTCCCTCTCTTCCTTCCCACGGCCCAAAGCCGCCCGAGGCCCAGCTCCTCCGATCCCTCTTTCCCTCCCCCGCGTGGGCCTCCGCGACTCCCTCACCCCAACCCGCACGCGCGCCAGCTTCCCCTGGGCCGCTCGCTGCCGCTCGCTCGGCCCAGCCCACCGCGCGGCCCTTACCTCCCCGCTCTCTCCCTCGCGGCCGCTGACAGGGCGACCCCACCCGTCAGGGGCATCCCTTTCCTCGCGACCGAGCCGGACTCGAGCTCGAGTCCGAGCTCGACCGCACCGCCGTGTCCGCCTCCGCCTCGGGCCCGCTCGCCAGGACGCCGCGTGGCCGCCCTATAAAAACCCGCCGCCTCTCTAAGGTTTCCCCTAAGCCGCCGTCGTGCCCCATTCACGCAAACCCTAGCCCCGAGCACCGCCGTCGCCGCAAGCCTCGGGTCGCCGCCGCGCCGGCTCCTCGCCGCCTTCCGCCATCGCCCAAGCACCGTGGGTTTGCCCCGGTGGGGTAAGGACCCTCTCCCGCCTCCCTTTCCCCTCAGTCTCGCCTCTCCGCGGCCGCGCGCGCTCGCCGGCATCCCTGAGCCGCTCGCCGCCGTCGCTCGGCCGCTACGGCCAGCATTGCCACCCCCGAACCCCTCAAATCGTTTCCCTGTGTCCTCCTCTCTCTCCCCGACCGGATCTCGTTGTCCATCGCCCGCGGAATCGCTCCATCGCGTGGCGCCGGCGAGCTCTCCACCGCGCCCGTAGTCCTACCGCCGCCGGAGCCGCCGGAGTACTCTCAGCCGTTCGATCCGAGGATAACGGTCTGGATTAGATCCAGACCGGTATCTGACCCGCGCCGCACGATTTCAAACCAATGGATCGGATTAGATCCCGATCGGCGTTAGATCTCAGCCGCCTGCTTTAGATCCAACGGCCCAGATTAAAGCGTACCCCTTCGGCCAGTCGTTTTGCTAAAGAGCCCCTGTTCGTTTGATGTATCAACCCGCCATCCTTTCTGTAGCCTGTAAATATTTACAAATAGGTCCCTGGATCTTGTTTCAAGCGTAGTTTTCGCGTCTTAGCTCCGTTTTAGGTGTTCTTTATATCCACGCGATCGTTGTAACGCATAGAATAGCTTTATAATAGTTTTGTGTGCTGCTTTGATGTAATGTTGTACTGTTTCTTATCTTTTATTCTTGTTTGCATATGTGTGCATGTGTGGACCATGCTTGACGATTACGATCGTGAGTAGACGCGGAGCCTTTGGACCAGTACCAGGAGCCACCATCTTCTGAAGCTTTTGAGCAGCAGCAGGAGAACTTTGAGGAAGGCAAGTATAACATGAACATCCTATCACTTTTCAATGCAATTTCATACTGCATTTTAATTCTGTATGCCTATAAGGATTTCCTAGCCACCTTTTATATCCTATATATATATCCTTTGGGTTGCATTATGGTTAGTTGTGCTAGGTTGCTGCGCTATAACAAACTTGGTCCTTTTTAATTAAAATTTGATTAATGGTCTTATGCAACTTAATCCTGAGCGTGGCCTCTGTGCTGTGTGCTTGAGTGGCTCGCGTCTCCGTAAAAGATGTTTTGTTAGAAACATGGTTTAGGGGGCCAGCACGGTGCTTAGTGCTTGGTTGGCCACTCTCCATAAGGACCAGTTCATAGAGCGACAACCTGGGACAACCGCGCAACCACAAGACTGGAATGGGACGGTCTTGACTTACTAATTAGGTTGTGTTGGTTCGGAAGTAACTTACCTGCGTGGGCAAGAGGGGTGGTAAGCTTCAATGGTCCCTACTCCTCCGGCTTGGTCTGTGCTGTGTGTCTTGTACCCCCGGAGGTGGGCCCCATCGTTGCTGATCCAGAATCCTTAGCGGTTACACCTTACAAACGTGATCCTTTGTAACGGTCTCGTAGTGTGCTTGCTAGCCATCTCACCTAAGGAAGTGTGATGAAAAACTAGCGTAGCCCACGACTTGTGGGTAAAGTTGTGCAACCTCTCGAGAGTGTAAAACTGATATATCAACTGTGCTCACAGTCATGAGCGGCCCAGATCCTCCTTTTGATTAGTGGGGTTATCAACCTTTGATTAGGGAGATTCCCCGGGTGGTTTTGGTTTGGTTGGTTCTCTGTAGTTCTTAATTAATATTGATTAATTTCTTATGCAATATGGGTTTATGGTAATTCATCCACTTATAGTAAATAGTTTTAATAAAATTTGCCAAGATTAAAAGCTACTGCAGTTGAGTCAGCTAACCCTAGAGCCTCATACTCGTGTTATACTTGTTGAGTACAAGTTGTGTACTCACACTTGCCTTTTCCTCTCTTCTGTCTCGTTGGGATATCTTCGACTGCAGCTCAGTACCAGGCGACGTGGAGGACTACATCGGTGGATTCGACGACTTCTAGGTGTTTGTCTCCCAGTCGACGTCCCTGTGGCGCCCAGCTCTTCATGTATCTCTTTTACGCTTCCGCACCTCTTGAACCGATTCTTGATTCGGTTGTAATAAAATAATTCATTACGATTCATTTGCAATTTATATTAATGTTATTCGTGATATGTGTTGTGATATCTTGATGATTCTGTTGGATATATGCGTGACTTGATCCTGGCGCATATATGATTGCTCGATTTATGTTCTTTATAAATCGGGTGTGACAGAATTGGTATCAGAGCCATATCAACTGTAGGACGAAGCCTAGGTAGAATTGGTCGAGTTTAGGACTTCTCCTCCTTTGCCTTGCTTCCGCAAATCTTCAAACATCATTTCCTGTCTCTATTCCTTGAGTCTTAAGTCCTTGATTTGCTATCTTCCCTGCCTTTTCTGAGAGATAGCTTGAGCTTTCCGTAGACGTTGGCCTGAGTCATCTAATCTTATAAGCTAAAAGTTTAGGTTGTCCCGATGAAAGTACGCTAGAACGAGGGTGTTGGTCGAGTAGTGTGATAAACTCGACTAAGTTGTGAATATTGAATGTTTGTTATTGTGCAAATGTTTGATTTGGATTTTTGGTTGATTGCATAGTCTAGTAGTTAAACTTGTTCATGCAAAACGACCCTAACCCAACTTGAACTAAATAAAAAAAAATTGAGTTAGAATGTTGGGGGTAAAACCTATATTCCTTTGTTGCAATCAGATGGTGAACACCAGGCGCACCGGTTCCGGTTCTGACCAGCAGGAGCAGAACAACCAGAGTACTGGTCAGCCGCTGCTGATGCCGCCACCACTGACCCTGGAGCAGTTCTTCCAGCTCCAGATGCAGATGATGGCCACCCTGAACAACACCGTTCAGACGTTGCAGCAGATCCACGCTCAGCCGCCACCTCCTCCACCGCAGCAGCCCCGCGACAGGCGCGCGGATTTTCTGAGGGGTCACCCTCCGACGTTCGCTCATGCGGCTGATCCACTTCAGTCTGATGACTGGCTTCGTCAGGTGGAGCGCCAGTTGGATGTCGCTCAGTGCGACGACCGTGAGCGAGTCCTTTACGCAGCAGGGCAGCTGCGAGGCTCCGCTCTCGACTGGTGGGAGTCCTACCCGGCTCAGGACCGCGACACTCTCACTTGGGTCCAGTTCTGGGAGCGGTTTAGGCACCACCATATCCCTGCTGGAGTGATGAAGATGAAGCACAAGGAGTTCCTTGCGCTCAAGCAGGTAAATTCGAGTAAAAAAAATCTTTCCGCAATTTCTTTTTGAGCTCAAACCCACCCTTGCTACAAGAATGCTGAGTAAATCCCCATCTTCTTTCCGGTGATTATCATTTCAGGGAGCTATGACGGTGACTGAGTACCGTGACCGCTTCCTCCAGCTCGCACGCTACGCCCCCGCTGAGGTCGCTCATGATGGCGATAAGCAGGAGCGCTTCAGGGAGGGACTCGATGACCACCTGGAGTATGCGCTCATGAACCACCGCTTCGACAACTTCAACCAGCTGGTTGATGCTGCCCTCAACACCAAGCGCAAGCGCCGGGAGATTGAGGATAAGAAGAGGAAGATGGCTCCTGTTGCGTCGGGTAGCAACACTCGGCCTCGATACCAGTACCCGCAGCAGCAGCAGCACCAGAGGCAGGTCCAGCAGTACCAGCAGCGTCAGCAGCAGTACCCGCCTCGTCCTCAGCAGCAGCAGCAGGCGGGACCGGGCCAGAGGCTTCCAGCGCCTCCAGCACACTCTGCTCCACCGGCCCCACCAGCTCCGCGGCAGGGAGTGCCTACTCCTCCCGCCGGGCAGCAGGCTCCAGCATTCCCACGGGCGTGCGATCACTGCGGCGAGCCGGGGCACTACGCCAACGTCTGTCCCCGGAAGGCGCAGGCAGGACAGCAGGGGCGTGCAGCACCGCCCAAGGCCCCAGCTCAGGGCAGGGTGAACCACGTAACGGCCGAGTTAGCGGCCGAGGCTCCCAACGTGGTCATTGGTACGTTCATGGTTAATGCCCATCCTGCTACAGTTCTTTTTGATACTGGTGCTACGCATTCCTTCATCACCCAGTCTTTTGTTGAGCATCATGGTATTCATACTAGCACGTTAAAAAGGGGCATGTTAGTATCCTCACCGGGAGGGCAGTTGAGGTCTCATATCTTCTATCCAAGAGTCAGTATTTTCATAAGGGGGGTAAAGTTCAGTGCTAATCTGATGGTGCTAGACACCAAGGGCATTGATGTGATCCTCGGGATGGAGACTCTTGCTAAGTGGGGAGTCCGGATAGATGGTGCTCAGAGGACGGTTCTTCTGTCTGCACCGGATGGTCAGGAGGTTACTGTTGGTGCCACAGAGCCTTCTGGATTTCTTCATCAGATGGAGGCTGGACCCACGAATGGTATTCGTGTGGTGTCTGAATTCCCGGATGTCTTTCCGAATGATTTGCCAGGTATGCCGCCTGATCGCGACATTGAGTTTTCTATTGATCTCTTGCCTGGCACAGCTCCTATTGCTAAGTGGCCCTATCGTATGGCACCTGTCGAGCATGAGGAGGTTAAGAAGACTGTCGACGAGTTGCTAGCTAAGGGTTATATCCGTCGCAGTTTCTCTCCTTGGGCCTTTCCTGTATTGCTTGTAGAGAAGAAGGATGGCGCGAAGAGGATGTGCGTCGATTATCGGGATCTGAATGCAGTCACCATCAAGAACAAGCATCCATTGCCGCGTATTAAGGATCTCTTCGATCAGCTTCAGGGCGCTTGTGTGTTCTCGAAGATTGATCTGCGTTCGGGTTATCATCAGCTGAAGATTCATCCTGAGGATATCCCAAAGACGGCATTCACCTGCAAGTATGGGCTATACGAGTATACGGTCATGTCTTTTGGCTTGACTAATGCTCCGGCTTTCTTCATGCATCTGATGAACAAGGTTTTCATGGATTATCTGGACACCTTTGTGATGATATTCATTGACGATATCCTGATATATTCCAAGTCAGAAGCAGAGCATGAAAAGCATCTGAGGCTTGTGTTGCATAGGCTCAGAGAGCACAAGCTGTATGCCAAGCTCAGCAAGTGCGAGTTCTGGATTGACAAGGTTCCATTCCTCGGTCATGTTATCTCCAAGGGAGGTATTGCTATGGACCCCGGGAAGGTGAAGGATGTGCTTGACTGGGTTGTACCGCAGACGGTGAAGGAAGTCCGCTCTTTTTTGGGCTTAGCTGGATATTATCGGAGGTTCATTGAGAACTTCTCCAAGATTGCGAAGCCTTTGACTTCCTTGCTAGAGAAGGGTGTGGATTTCTCTTGGACTGATGAGCGTCAGAGTGCCTTCGAGGAGCTGAAGAAAAGGTTGACTACGACGCCAGTCCTTACTCTGCCAGACCAGAGCAAGAGGTTCACAGTGTATTGTGATGCTTCGAGGGATGGTCTTGGTTGCGTTCTGATGCAGGAGGGCAGAGTGATAGCTTATGCCTCGCGGCAGTTGCGCCGGCACGAGCTAAATTATCCCACTCATGATCTGGAGTTGGCCGCAGTTGTGCATGCTCTGAAGATATGGAGGCATTACTTGTTTGGGCAGAGGTGTGATATTTACACCGATCACAAGAGCCTCAAGTATATTTTCACTCAGAGTGAGCTGAATATGCGGCAGAGAAGATAGCTAGAGTTGGTCAAGGATTATGACCTGGAGATTCACTATCATCCGGGCAAGGCTAATGTTGTGGCAGATGCTCTGAGCAGGAAGAGCTATATTAACGTGGCCGTGGCTTTTCAGATGCCTCAGGAGTTATGTGAGGAGTTTGAGCAGTTGAGCCTGGGTTTCCTGCATCACACCTCGGGTGCAGCATTCGAGGCAGAACCCACTCTAGAGGCGGAGATCAGGCAGCACCAGAAGGATGATAAGAAGCTGCAGGAGATCCGTGACCTGATCAAGATTGGCAAAGCACCTCATTTCAGAGAGGATGATCAGGGTACCTTGTGGTACAAGGGTCATATATGTGTGCCGGATGTGAATGACCTCAGGAAGCTGATCTTGAGTGAGGCTCACGATACGGCATATTCCATTCATCCGGGCAGCACAAAGATGTATTACGACCTGAAGGAACGATTCTGGTGGTATGGAATGAAATGTTCCGTTGCGGAGTACGTGGCTATCTGTGACACTTGTCAGCGTGTCAAGGCAGAGCATCAGAGGCCAGCAGGGTTATTGCAGCCGTTGAAGATTCCAGAGTGGAAATGGGAGGAAATCACTATGGACTTCATTATTGGCTTGCCTCGTACTCAGAAAGGGTACAATTCCATATGGGTTGTAGTGGACCGGTTGACGAAGGTTGCTCACTTCATTCCGATGAACACTACTTACTCCGGTGCTAGACTCGCAGAGTTGTACATCTCCCGGATTGTCTGTCTGCATGGTGTTCCAAAGAAGATTATATCTGATCGAGGATCTCAGTTCACTTCACGGTTCTGGGAGCAGTTGCATGATTCGTTGGATACGAAGCTGCGCTTCAGTACTGCTTATCATCCTCAGACAGATGGGCAGACAGAGAGAACCAACCAAGTGTTGGAGGATATGCTTCGAGCCTGTGCTATTCAGTATGGTACCAGCTGGGATAAATGCCTGCCGTATGCAGAGTTTTCGTATAACAACAGCTATCAGGCCAGTTTGAAGAAATCCCCTTTCGAGGCCTTGTACGATCGAAAGTGCAGGACTCCGCTGTATTGGGATCAGATCGGCGAGAGGCAGGTGTTCGGTCCGGATATTGTTGAAGAGGCAGAACAGCTGGTACAGTAGGTGCGAGAGAACCTGAGGGTCGCTCAGACTCGTCAGAAGAGCTACGCGGATGTTCGTCGTCGAGATCTGACCTTTGCAGTAGGTGATCATGTGTACCTGAAGGTCTCGCCGATGAGAGGGATCCGCAGGTTTAATGTGAGAGGGAAGCTAGCCCCTCGATACATTGGTCCGTTCAAGGTGTTGGAATGGAAAGGTGTGGTGGCATAGCGTTTGGAGTTGCCTCTCAATCTCTCAGGAGTGCACGATGTGTTTCACGTGTCTCAGCTAAAGAAGTGCTTGAGGGTGCCAGAAGAGCAAGCACCGATAGAACGGTTGGATGTGCAGGAGGATCTGACCTATATCGAGCATCCGGTGAAGATTCTGGAGACGTCCGAGAGGGTTACCAGAAACAAGAAGACCAAGATGTGCCGTGTTCAGTGGAGCCACCACACGGAAGACGAGGCCACTTGGGAGCGAGAAGATGAGCTAAGGAAGACGTACCCCGACCTCTTTGCTAGCTAGCCTATCCGAATCTCAGGACGAGATTCCTGTAAGGGGGGTAGGTTTGTAACACCCTAATGTAATTTTCCCTAATTTTGATGAATTTATTTTGGCTCAAATAAAATTTTCGGGGTTTTTCTTCAATTTTGTGGCATTTAAAGCAATTTGATAACACAAGAAAATAAAATTTATTTTAGGAACAACTTGTTTGTGCATTCATGCTACAGCATTGTTTTATTTGTGTTGAGTGTATAGGTTTGAATTCAAATTGTATTTGAATTCAATTAGAATTGTTTGAATTAGTGAGTTAGAAAAAAAAGAAGAAAAGGAAAAAGAATAAAAGAAGGCAGCCCAACCCAGCAGCCGGCCAGCCCAGCCAGCATCCCTCCCCTTCTCTCCTTCCCCGCGGGCCCTCTCTCCCTCTCTTCCTTCCCACGGCCCAAAGCCGCCCGAGGCCCAGCTCCTCCGATCCCTCTTTCCCCCCCCCCCCCCCCGCGTGGGCCTCCGCGACTCCCTCAGCCCAACCTGCACGCGCGCTAGCTTCCCCTAGGCCGCTCGCTGCCGCTCGCTCGGCCCAGCCCACCGCGCGGCCCTTACCTCCCCGCTCTCTCCCTCGCGGCCGCTGACAGGGCGACCCCACCCGTCAGGGGCATCCCTTTCCTCGCGACCGAGCCGGACTCGAGCTCGAGTCCGAGCTCGACCGCACCGCCGTGTCCGCCTCCGCCTCGGGCCCGCTCGCCAGGACGCCGCGTGGCCGCCCTATAAAGCTCCGCTGCCTCTCTAGGGTTTCCCCTAAGCCGCCGTCGTGCCCCGTTCGCGCAAACCCTAGCCCCAAGCACCGCCGTCGCCGCAAGCCTCGGGTCGCCGCCGCGCCGGCTCCTCGCCGCCTTCCGCCGTCGCCCAAGCACCGTGGGTTTGCCCCGGTGGGGTAAGGACCCTCTCCCGCCTCCCTTTCCCCTCGGTCTCGCCTCTCCACGGCCGCGCGTGCTCGCCGGCATCCCCGAGCCGCTCGCCGCCGTCGCTCGGCCGCTACGGCCAGCATTGCCGCCCCCGAACCCCTCAAATCGTTTCCCTGTGTCCTCCTCTCTCTCCCCAACCGGATCTCATCGTCCATCGCCCGCGGAATCGCTCCATCGCGTGGCGCCGGCGAGCTCTCCGCCGCGCCCGTAGTCCCGCCGCCGCCGGAGCCGCCAGAGTACTCTCAGCCGTTCGATCCGAGGATAACGGTCTGGATTAGATCCAGACCGGTATCTGACCCGCGCCGCACGATTTCAAACCAACGGATCGGATTAGATCCCGATCGGCGTTAGATCTCAGCCGCCTGCTTTAGATCCAACAGCCCAGATTAAAGCGTACCCCTTCGGCCAGTCATTTTGCTAAAGAGCCCCTGTTCTTTTGATGTATCAACCCGCCATCCTTTCTGTAGCCTGTAAATATTTACAAATAGGTCCCTAGATCTTGTTTCAAGCGTAGTTTTCGCGTCTTAGCTCCGTTTTAGGTGTTCTTTATATCCACACGATCGTTGTAACGCATAGAATAGCTTTAGAATAGTTTTGTGTGCTGCTTTGATGTAATGTTGTACTGTTTCTTATCTTTTATTCTTGTTTAAATATGTGTGCATGTGTGGACCATGCTTGACGATTACGATCGTGAGTAGACGCAGAGCCTTTGGACTAGTACCAGGAGCCACCATCTTCTGAAGCTTTTGAGCAGCAACAGGAGAACTTTGAGGAAGGCAAGTATAACATGAACATCCTATCACTTTTCAATGCAATTTCATACTGCATTTTAATTCTGTATGCCTATAAGGATTTCCTAGCCACCTTTTATATCCTATATATATATCCTGTGGGTCGCATTATGGTTAGTTGTGCTAGGTTGCTACGCTATAACAAACTTGGTCATTTTTAATTAAAATTTGATTAATGGTCTAATGCAACTTAATCCTGAGCGTGGCCCTCTGTGCTGTGTGCTTGAGTGGCTCGCGTCTCCGTAAAAGATGTTTTGTTAGAAACATGGTTTAGGGGGCCAGCATGGTGCTTAGTGCTTGGTTGGCCACTCTCCATAAGGACCGGTTCATAGAGCGACAACCTGGGACAACCGCGCAACCACAAGACTGGAATGGGACGGTCTTGACTTACTAATTAGGTCGTGTTGGTTCGGGAGTAACTTACCTGCGTGGGCAAGAGGGGTGGTAAGCTTCAATGGTCCCTGCTCCTCCGGCTTGGTCTGTGCTGTGTGTCTTGTACCCCCGGAGGTGGGCCCCATCGTTGCTGATCCAGAATCCTTAGCGGTTACGCCTTACCAACGTGATTCTTTGTAACAGTCTCGTAGTGTGCTTGCTAGCCATCTCACCTAAGGAAGTGTGATGAACAACTAGCGTAGCTCACGACTTGTGGGTAAAGTTGTGCAACCTCTCGAGAGTGTAAAACTGATATATCAGCTGTGCTCACAGTCATGAGCGGCCCAGATCCTCCTTTTGATTAGTGGGGTTATCAACCTTTGACGAGGGAGATTCCCCGGGAGGTTTTGGTTTGGATGGTTCCCAGTAGTTCTTAATTAATACTGATTAATTTCTTATGCAATATGGGTTATGGTAACTCATCCACTTATTAAAAGCTACTGCAGTTGAGTCAGCTAACCCTAGAGCCTCATACTCGTGTTATATTTGTTGAGTACAAGTTGTGTACTCACACTTGCCTTTTCCTCTCTTCTGTCTCGTTGGGATATCTTCGACTACGGCTCAGTACCAGGCGCCGTAGAGGACTACATCGGTGGATTCGACGACTTCTAGGTGTTTGTAATAAAATAATTCATTTACGATTCATTTGCGATTTATATTAATGTTATTCGTGATATGTGTTGTGATATCTTGATGATTCTGTTGGATATATGCGTGACTTGATCCTGGCGCATATATGATTGCTCGATTTATGTTCTTTATAAATCGGGTGTGACATTGTTCATCACACTTTCTTAGGTGAGATGGCTAGCAAGCACACTACGAGACCGTTACAAAGGATCACGTTGGTAGGGTGTAACCGCTAAGTATTCTGGATCAGCGACGATGGGGCCCACCTCCGGGGGTACAAGCACACAGCACAGACCAAGCTTGAGGAGTAGGGACCATTGAAGCCCACCCCTCTTGCCCACGCAGGTAAGTTACTCCCGAACCAACACGACCTAATTAGTAAGTCAAGACCGTCCTATTCCAGTCTTGTGGTTGCGCGGTTGTCCCAGGTTGTCGCTCTATGAACCGGTCCTTATGGAGAGTGGCCAACCAAGCACTAAGCACCGTGCTAGTCCCCTAAACCAAGTTTCTAACAAAACATCTTTTAAGAAGACGTGAGCCACTCAAGCACACAGCACAGAGGGCCACTCTCAGGATTAAGTTGCATAGATCCATTAATCAAATTTAATTAAAAAGGACCAACATAGGTGAGAGCGCAGCACCTAGCAAAACTAACCACAATGCAACCCAAGGATATATATATAAGGATAAAGGTGGCTAGGAAATCGTTATAGGCATACAGAATTAAAATGCAATATGAAATTTGTATTAAAAAGTGATAGGAGGTTCATGTTATACTTGCCTTCCTCAAACTCTCCTAGCTGCTGCTCAAACTGCTCAGAAGATGGCGGCTCCTGGTACTGCTCCGGTGGCTTGACGTCTAATCACGATCGTAATCATCAAGCATGGTCCACACATGCACACACATGCAAACAAGGATAAAAGATAAGAAACAGTACAACATTACATCAAAACAGCACACAAGACTAGTCTAAAGCTATTCTTCGCGTTGCCACGATCGCGGGAGCGCAAGAATCAACTAAAACGGAGCTAAGACGCGAAATCTAGGGCTAAAACAAGGTCCAGGGGCTTTTCTGTAAGAAAACAGGAAAAACTAGGGGGTTCTGTGCAAAAACCGAGGGTCTAAATGTAATTAAAGGCTAGACGCAGGGGCTAACCCGCTAAAACCCTAGGGCTGGACGGCGGGTTCGATTTTCAACAACTACAGGGGGCTGAACGGAAGAAACGGGATCAAAACGTAAATACTTTTGAACTAAAGAAGACCGCGGGTTGATTCCTCAAAAAGGGCAGGGGCTCTTTAGCAAAAGCAACGGGCTGAAGGGGTATCTCCAGATCTGGGCCTTTGGATCGCCATCTAACGGCTTAGATTAGATCTATTACGCGAAGGGGTACGCTTGATTCTCATCCATCCGATCGGGATCTAACGCGCCAGAGCCTAACTTAACGGGAATCCAATCCCACGCACCGGATCAAGGATGGACGGCTCAGATTCAAAACAAGGGCGAACCGGTATCGTTGGTTTTGATCCGCTAGATCTGGATCCAAGGGTCACGATTCAATGAGGCCCCGATCTAATCAGGGACGTTGGCTACCGATCTGACGGCCCATGGAGTTTGGGCGCGGGGGTGGCGGCGCTGGGTCGCCGGAGTCCAGCATCCCGCGGTGGCGCTTCGCCGGAGACGGCCCAACTTGGTGTTCCAGGCGCGGTTTTGGTCAAGATCAAGCCTGGGAGGTAGCGCGCAACATGGCGAACACACCTAGGCGCTCAAGAAAGCTGGTTAGGCTCAGGCTAAGGCTCCCCACAGCGAGGGCGGCTCGGGGTCACTGCGGCAAGGGGGACGCGCTCGTGCGGAGGGAGAGAGGAAGGGAGAAGGGGCACGGCGCGATCCTTACCACCCCAGGGTGCTACGGCGGCGGTTAGAGGCCGAAGATCGGTGGTGTCGGGGTCGAATCGCGGCGGTGCAAGTTGGATTGGCGACGGCGCACTCCCAGCTCTGAGCGACGGCACGGCGGCGTGGGGGGTACGGGGGTAGCTGGGCGATGCAATGGCAGCTGAGGGGAAGCGCGAAAGAGCTGCGGCTAAGAAGGGTGGGGCGGTCCTCGGCGTGCGGGTCACCGGGCAACGGATCCCGCACCTCCCGCGGGCTGTTGCGGCTCGCCCACATCCGATCGCGGCCGAGCTTCTAGAAGGGCCCAGGCGGGGGAGGGGTCCAGCATGCGGCTCGGGAAAGAGGGCCCAGAGGCGCGGTGGGGCGGGGCCACGGGCAGTGGCCGAGCGGCCGGCCGGCGGGGAAGAAACAGGGGAGGGGGAAAGGAAGGAGAGGGAGAAGAAAGGCGCTGACGTGCGGGTCCCGGCTGGCAGAGGGAGAAGGAGAGAGCGGGGGAGGGTGGCGCACGGGCTGGGCCGAGGGATCGGCTTGGGCCAGGGAAAAGAGAGAGGAGAGAGAGCCCGTGAGAGAGAGAGAAAGATGGGCCGAGCGTGGCCCACGCGGGGAGGGGAGAGGAAAGGGGGCCCGAGGGGGGGAGAGAGGGAGTTTGGGCTGCTGGGCTGCTGGGCCCTTTTCTTTTCTTCTTCTTTTCTTTTTCTTTCCCACACTCAACTATTCAAACAATTGTATTTGAATTCAAATAATCTTGAATTCAAATCCTATGAACTCAACACAAGGAAAACAATACTCCAACATGAATGCACAAACATGTTGATCTTATAATAAATTTTATTTTCTTATGTTATAAAATTACTTTAAATGCAAGATAAATTATAGAGAACCCTGGAAATTTTATTTAAGCCCAAATAAATTCCTTAAAATTTGGGAAAATTACATTAGGGTGTTACAACAATAGACCCTAAACGTGTAAGGGGCTACTCTTTATTAGGGATTGATGCATACTATGTGTATATAATTTTTGCGTCTATCTAACACTTGCTTAACTTTTCCCTGGATTCATTAATTGCAGACTCATCCAAGACAACACCAGGACCAACTCCATGAGAAACAACTTCTAAATATAGTCGTGATTTATGTCGTTTCATTATGCATGAAGTGATCAACCCAAGGGGCCAATTTTTTAAAGAAGATGATAAATTAGCAACGAACCCTAAATATATTGGTCTTCGTGAGTGGGAGAACCAGCAGCACCGTGCCTCCTCTAGTAGCATTGGTAAATAGGAGGAAAATATGTATTCAAGCAACACTTTTAATGATGCACTGTAATAATATACATATATATTCTATTTGTATACGAATGGATTTTGTATGCTTAACTATTTATATTTATGAAATATATTCTATGTCGATCAATCACTATGATATTCAATCACACACCAGCTTGTTAGGTTTAAAATTGGTGGGATCCAAAATTTAAAATAATGTCGGAAAAGAGATTCCAAAAATTCAAAATCAAACCGCTCAAATATTTAGCGGGATGGATGTTTGCAAGGGCGGTCATACCCTAATCCGCCCCGGGAAATCAATTTCCAGAGACGGGTCACACCCCTAAAAAGACCATTTCCAAAGGCGGGTCTTGGGCTCACCCGTCCTTGATTTCTAGGGGCGGGTTAATCATGCCATGACCCGCCTCTGGAAATAGGTTTTAGGGGCAGGTACCTTGCCCGCCCCTGCAAACAGTTATTTTTAGATGCGACAAGCAGGGAGCAGGTACCGCGTCGGCCCCTAATGTTGTTTTAGCCGGCCCTAAAAATATATTTTGTAGTAGTGTATTCTGGTTGTGCAGAGGACGGGAGGGTTTCAAAATCTTTCTATATCATCTCGACGGGGTTTTGAAATTAATAAAGCTTCCTTTACTAGGAAACTATCACACAACATTATTTATACTCTAATATATATATATGCTTCACGCTCATTAATGTCCTTAGATTGATCGGTACTTATATACGAATTTAATCACAGAAAAAAGTATTTTAAGTGCGCCCATCTTCCTGCTGTATTCTAACTTGCATGAGCTCCATATGCATATTTGAATATGGCCATTGAAAATTACGTTCCTTGAGCTTGACAGCTGGACAATGGTATATAATACAATTTCACAACCGCTCTGGATTTTTTTTCATTTTTTTACTTTACTCACGAGTCATATCGATGCAGAAACAAGCTACCAAGTGGCTGTCAACAAGGCGGTGATACGTTACAAGTTTCACGAGGTTCGCATGCACTTTATTTATAGTCTATAGAATACCACGTTCCTTCAGCTTGATAATTACACTAGATCATTTCACACTCACTGATTGTCCAACTGGTTGTAGGAAAACAACTACTCCGTGTTCCTCCAATTAGTGTTCATATTGTATCATTTCAGTATCACAAATTACTTTTTAGATAATGTCATTAACACATATTTGGCGGATCAAATATGTACCATGATCCTTTGGTTTTGATACAGTTAGGTAGTAGTAGAGTAATAAGTCAGTAAGATATTTTGTACTCACTAAAACTATGATAGTTTCATAGGCATTATTGACAGGGATTTCAGGAAAGGAACGTTCAGCATCAATAGTCATCATGTCAAGAAATGTTTCGTTCTGTTGTATATTATTGTAATAAACATTGATTCTTATCAAATATGGTAGATCCAATTATCTATAAGACTATAACCAAAGCACCATTACATCTAGAACAGTTAAATCGTTTGTTTGGGTGCAAATGAACAATAAGCACACACGGATCACAAGGACATAGCAAATATAAACTATTGTACCACATCGGAACCGTAATGATGTCACTCCAACCCACACAACAGATACAGGCACAGGCACAGGCACAGGTACAGGCACACGAGAACATGGTGACCATATCAACGGTATGGTGCAAGGAAGATTGGTCAAAACTCAGAAACAATAAATTAACGAGGTTAGTGAGATGAAGATGTTCACATCAACTGCCCAGATTTGAAGATCCAGATATATATAAACAAGAGCAAACTACTTCTTGATTTCCTTTTTTGCTTTCTGCTGGATTACACCTCCAAGGTGGACACTAAGTCAGATGAGGAACTTGACATGAAGGAAAGTCTCACCATAAACCCTTTTGTAGTTACTTGATGCCATCTTTGCTTCTGAGCTTTAGCTACACAACAAGGGCCTCCATCCCCGTGCAAGCTTCTTATCACCACTCTTCACCAAGCTCCGGGATCAACAAGCTTGAGTTTCAAGGCTCAAGATGTTGATGAGACACAAAGACCCTAAAGATGTTGGCACCACGATTACAAGTCTGGATTGATCTAAGCACGAGGTAGAACCACCTTCCAAATACTTTCAAATGACCCAGTGTGATAGTATCTATAGGTTCATCAACCACTCCATTAATCATCACTCCAACAGTTTAAATGTCCAATGAGTGCCGGGAGATATGACGCTGCAAGAGTGTTATCACCCGAACATCCAGTTGTAGCTTTTCCAAAACTAGTTGTTGCACTAATAGAAAACAAGCCATCGGTCCGCCCTAAATATACCGGTACGCATTGTACCCGGTACTAATGCTATTGGTACATTTGGGGTGGATGGAAGGATCTGGGAGCCTTTAGCATCGGTTGTTAATACCAACTGGTTCTAAAACCTATGCACATTTGCCTCCATCTACATTAGTACGGTTGGTAACACCACCCGGTACTTAATACATAGCCAGCCTTTAGTACCACGGGTTAGCTAAAAAAAAAAGCATCTTTCTTTCAATCACAACAATTGTATAGGTGAGATGGTAAAGAGAGCATGTTTGAGGCAAGAGGTTCCGAGTTCGAATCCTACACACGCATGTGTATTTTGCGTGAAAAATTGTGACGATGTACATATGCAGGCCTCCTCCCAGGTTTGAAATATTTCTTTTTATTTTTTGGATGTCCTAGGGTGTGGAAGGTCAAAAAAGTAAATGGCAAGCACCACCAATGCTGCAATTCGTGGGACTTGAATCCAAGACCTCTTGACTCGCGTATAGCTTTCTTACCACCCATCTACACAACATATACAACTCTTTATAGGATGCTTTCCTTTTAAACTAATCTACACACTACCCTTTAGTCCTGGTTGGTGTCTGAACTTTTAGCTCCAGTTGGTAACACCGACCTGGACTAAAACAGTGGCGAATGCAGAAAATTATGGGAGGGGGATGAGCTCCATCTTCCTCCTTCATCTCTCTCTATTTTTCTTCATTCCTTCCCTCTTTTTTCTCCCTCATCCTTCCCATGTCTCCACCCCCCCCCCCTCAAACCCTCTAGATCCACCCCCGGGACTAAAGATAGATTTTTATTTAGTCCCGGTTGGAGGCTCCAACCGTAACTAAAGCTTCCCGCCGCCCTCTAGCTGTTGGATCCGGGCCTAAAATCGGCCGGGACTAATAAAGAGGATCGATGTCCTCTTCTGTAGTAGTGTTGCCTATGCCCTCCTACTCTTTTTTTTGTCTCCAGCAGGTTCCTTTTGTTGCACATTGCCCTTCGTAGTTTGTGGATGGTCTTTTTTTCAGTGGTGGCTTTTGGTTTTGTGATCGGAGCTTCGACCAGTTAATGGAGGTTTTGTTTGCTAGCATTGGATTCGGCTCACACTCAGGTTCCGCTCTCACTCTTCCGGTGTCATTAAGATGGTTCGGTGCTAGTCTACATCAGTAATCAAGATGTGAAGGAGGGATACTTATTAGGAGCGGTAAAGGATCTTAAATTTTAGCCTAGATAATCTAAGAGCCGGATCTAAAAAGGGTTGGACTCTAATCTTATATAATTTTGAGCTATAAATATATAAGAGCCAAGTTGAATTGTGAAGAGAGCACTAGGACCATGATCCATTACCACCTAGGTATAAGAGTTGTATACTTGTATTTTGGATATCCTGTTGTTCTTCTCTTTTTTTTCCTTGTTTCTTTGGGTGTACTGGGGTTGCATTTATGCACTCTAGGGTCTTGGCTACATATTATTGTCTAGGACATGTGCTACCTGTTTATAATATAATATTTATTTTGTCTGATACATAATCGTTATTAGAGGATGACTAACGCCTGAAAGTTCCTATATTATCTTTAAAAATTGCTGATATAGTATGTATGTGTAATCCTGGAAATGATATACAACGACCCCTAAACGATCGATGGGAACGCGAATGACACGACTGAATTCATCATCTCTCTCGATTGTGTCCCTGTCGATAGAAAATGAAACTAATCTGCATGGATCAAGTTGCACATTTCACTGTCAGGTCTGGACGGCATGGACAGGTCCGGTCGCTATACTGCAGTGTGCCTCTCGCGGAGAGCTTTCTTGAACAAAAACACAAAAAAAACACCCACCAAATAATAAACTTGGGAAAATGCAGATATTGCTACTGCAACTGAGCGCTAGCTGTAGCCTTCACTGATTTACGAAAATGCTGGTGGTCCTGTACATTTCCCATTAGTATCTTGAGCTCCAACTTGCGAGCAGCGATCGATGCCCGGCTATTTGGAAGCACACATAAATGCATGGTGCGGTCGCCTCTCTTTCAAATCTTGTGCTGGCAAGTTCACTACAAAAAAGGTTTGTAGGGGCGGACGAAACAACATTTGTAGAGGCGGCGCCCTTATTTCTCGCAGCTAGAAATGCTGTTTGTAGAGGCGGTCAACGCGCCCGCCCCTGGAAAATCAATTTCCGGGGGCGGATCACGCCCTCACCCGCCCATGGAAATCTATTTTCAGGGGCGGGTAAACCCATGACCTGACCCGCCCAAAAATTGGTTGATTCGTATTTAAATTTTCCAAATAAAATTTTATTTCTCATCAATTTTGATCTATCAAGCTAGTGCGCGATCGTATGTCATAGAGACCGACATGGAATATGTTTTGGTAAATACAAATAATTACGCATAAAAAATAAAATTATATTGAACTATATCATTATAGTGCATCATTATAGCACATCATCAAAATGCCCATAGAATACATGTTTTTGTTCTATTACCCCGATGAACGCTAATGGAGCCGGCATGGATGTGCTGAGTATTTTTTTTCAATTGCCAATTCATGCTCACGGTGAACAAAATACCCGTTTATATGGATCACTTCATGCAAAATGATACGGCATAAATCGGCGACTATGTTGAGAAGTTGTTGCTCATGGAGTTGGTCATCATGTTTTTTCGGCTGAATCTGCAATTCAAAAATCCACGTAAAAATTAAGCCAAGTGTTAGATACATGCAAAAAAACAATCCCCATGTATGCATCTATCCCTAACAACCCCTTATATGTTCAGGATCAGTTGTGTATCTCCCGAGCTCCCTCATGTGCTCGCACATGTAGTACCCACAGTACACGTAATTTGCAGGCTGCTCGTGGCACAGGAAGTGTGTGCGCAAAGTCATTTCTATTGTTCTCTTAGGGGGATGAATTCCTCCTTTGGAAATGTAGTGCCTGTAAGCCGTGTTTTAAAAAGAAATAAATGAGAAGTTAGTTTACATGTGTAATTTTTTTGAAGATCTAGCATGATGTAAATGTAGAAGGTAAGAATTTTGCTAATATGTTGAGGATGGATATGAATTCTTTGTATCTACGCGGCTCAAAATCAGTCCAATATGAGCATTTTTTCACGCTTTCACTGTAGCGTAAAAGTAATCCAGTGATTTCTGCAAAAATATTATATATAATTTCTTAGTCATTTATTCGAAACACATTCTTCTTCATGTGCATACCATCGATTATATGGCGGACATCAATATCCACCCAATACGGCAAGCACTTGTAGAAGATGGATTGTTTATTGAATGGTACCCTTTGATAGGAGGCTTATCTCTGCTTCTCTTCTTCCCAACTTTCGTTATCTTCCCATAGGTGATCTGGATAGTCCTGACCATTTCAAAAATATAGTGCCTGCCTCCTTTTACTGGAATAAAATGTAACTCAGACTTGCCATCAAACAAGTTGCAGAACTTCTTACTTCGGTACCGATGTCCTTCCACCAAGAAGCGCCTGTAACCAAGATAAACTACTTTTCTAGAACCTTCCAGGAAAGATGTTACAGTGTCATCCACGCAGACCAAGCATCCCATCCTACCTTTGATCTGTCCTGAAGGACAAACAGAGATTGTTAATCATGGATGGTGACAAAGATAATGGCTCTTAGATTGAAGGTCTGCCATGTAAAACCATCAATGATATCGATACCCTCTTTCCATAGAGTTTCCATCTCTTGCATTAGAGGCTCAAGGAAAATATCTATATCAATGCTAGGATGTTTTGATCCTTGTATAAAGACGGATAGCAGAAGATACTTTCTCTTCTGGCACAACCATGTAGGCAGATTGTACATCGTCAAGATCACTGGCAATGTACTATGAGTGTTAGTCCTTTCACCAAATGGATTCATTCCATCCATACTCAACGCAAATCGAACATTCCTCGGGTCCTTTCCAAATTCTAATAATACTGCTCATCGAACTTCTTCCACTGGCGAGCATCAGCTGGATGGCGGAGCTTCCCGTCGCCCTGCTTGCGCTTATCCGAATCCCACCAGCGCATCAATTCAGCATCTTTGGGTTGAAGAAGAAACGCCTCAGGCGATCGGCAACTGGGAGGTACCACATAACCATAGCACAAATTTTTCTCTGCTCATCAGAGATGCCTAAAGTAGTTTCTGTTGGTTCAACAGAGGCAACACTATTCGTTGCACCCTTCCTCTTCCTTTTGTTCCCATTTCCTGGATCTTGATTGTCGCCACCATAATAACCGGCATTATTTTTGTATCGATATGCAGAACATACAGGATATTTGTTCAAGTCTTTGAAAGTATCCCCACAATACAAAATACAATAATTTGAGCATGCATGAATTCTTTCCACACCCATCGTGAACAGGCTGACAAGCTTCTTTGCTTGATATGTGTTGGCAGACACTTTATTAGGTTTTGGAAGCAACCAAGCCAAGATACGCAAGAGATCATTGAAACTACTGTCTGACCAGCTATGCTTAGCCTTTAGGGTCAACAGCTCGAGTATGAAATGGAGAACGGTCCAGTGTTTCGGATATCCTTTAGATCGCTCGTATATAGTTTCCTCTACTGATTTTTTCACCGTCTTGAAGTTTACCAACCCCTTAGCACTACCAACCAATAACTCTGCTTTGGTGTGACGCAACAACTGGCTCAGGAAATTATCGTCATCAAGTTCAGCGTCACTACTATCATCACTGCCACCATCGATGGATCCCCGTCGACACCATCACCATAGCCTCCACCAATATCTTTATCATTGCTGCCAGCATCATCAAAATCATCATAAGCATAAAACAATCTATTAAACTCAACGTCCTGTATGATTTCATCGAGCGGATTCTCCATCAGAGGGGTGCTTCCTCTCCATGATATGTCCACAGTATGTAATTCTCAACAAAACTACCCACCAACATATGCGATCTGATTGTAGTTGTATCGCTGAATACTCTCATAATCTTGCATATTTTGTAAAGGCAATATATCCCCTTTGTCTTCTCATTTCTTGCGTGGCTTTCCGCAGCTTGAATGAATTTATTAAGTTCTCCATAGAAATAGGCATACGTCATTCGTGCTTTGTACATCCATATTCTATCCATCTCTGAACATCAAGAGATAATTTAAATGGCTTAAAACAAGCTCTTCAGTAATTTTTAAAATATAAAACAAGCTCTTCAATAATTTGAAAAAAGTCAATTTAATATGGAAAAAATAAAAAAATTAAGATCCAACCTATTATTGAACAACTAAATTTTATGAAAAAACTATCATGCATGCGTGTAAATATAGAAAAGAAACAAAACTTCTTCTCTCTCCTCTATGGATCTAGGAATTTATTTACTAAGGAATGAGGCTGAAACATAAAGATTGGGTCCAAATAGTTTTGTTCTCCTACTAAAATAACCTAACTTCATCCAAAAATTTCAGGCAAATGGAGCCCGAAATGGTAAATCTACACCATGAAGATCTAGATCTAGCTAGAGGCAAGAGAGCTCCATTTTAGCCTTTAAACTATCTAAAAAGCTTAGAAAATATATGGAATTAGCATCAACTTACCTCCTAGAGTCCCCAACTCGAAGAAAATCAAGTTTAAAACCTCCCCTCCCCTTTTTTTCATTTTTTGGACTTTTGGGCAGCACCTCCCCCGAGCAAGCAACAGGCTGTCAGGAGGAAGAAGAAGTCTTTGCACCTAGATTTTTTTATGGGTATTTTTAGGGGCGGGTGATGGCGCCACTATAAATACATTTTCAAGGGTGGGCGGCGCCATCACCCGTCACCCAAATGCATTTCCAGGGGCAGATCTGATGCTACAGTATTTCCGCTCTTTTTATAGGAACGGATTGCATTTTAATCTACCCTTGGAAAAAACAAGACGTTGCTGCAAATCATTTTCGTAGCAGTGGTTGCATCAGCTACACGCTGTATAGGTGGCTGGGCTTTGTGAAATTGTGATAGCTAGCTAGGTCAGGTGGCGCCGCGAGTACGTACGTATAGCTAGCTGCAACCAAAGCCACCCGTTTTGAAATGAAGCTAGCAGTCGACGACACGACGCTGTTCGCTGATAGATGGAGCCAGCTATAGGTTTTCGTCGTCATCAGACCCACAGGTTGGGCACATGCGGGCTTTAGGCGGCGAGCAGCCGGCACGCGCGCGCACGAACATGGCGCGCACTCGGCCGGCCGTCAGCGACTCGTCAGCTGCCAGCAACGCCGTCGTACGAGTGAAATATAGTATCCTGAACCACCACCAGGGAAGTGCATGCGCGGCTTGTTCCCTGCAAGGATCAACGCCGGTTGCCAACAACCAGGCAGGCACTGGTTACTCTTGCCGTGGCGCGGTCATGCTATATACAGTCAGCCACGTGGGGAACGTACACCGTACCATCGCCGCGCGTGGCCACGGGCGTCAGATCAGCAGCAGCCAGGCAGCAGTTCGTGACGATCATCAGATCAGGCTGCAGATACATCGGATCAATCATCAGGCCGGGCTGTGGACACGGCCGGCGATGTGAGGCACGAGCACAGATAGATACGGCTGGTCATCTGCAACCCAGGAGGCGAGAGCGAGGACACGATGAGGACGACGGCAACGTCGCTGTCGCGGCCTGCCTGGTGCCCGCCTGCCGTGCCGCTACCTGCGCCCGCCCAACCATCATCCATTGGCCACGCTTCCCATCGGATGTCTCTCAATTAAAATGCCCGCGCCCACAAGCGGTCGGTCGGTCCCGACCCCTCGCTCCATCGCGCTCCTGGCCCTGGCGGTGGCCCTGCCGCGGCATTCGGCGCGCGCATGTGCGCGGCCCGCGGCGCGGCGCTCCCGCGCGGAACAGGAACCTGGCGCCGAACACCGGTGGGCGGTACGGTGGTGGGCGAGCGAGAGGTACGGCGGACGGTGCAGCCAGCCACACACTGAGTACCCATGCCTGCCCTGCCCCACGTTTTACGCTTCCCATGGTGTGTGTCTGGTATCGTTAGCACCAATCCACCAAATCGTCCAGCCTTGTTGATGCCTTGACGGTCATAACAAAAGAACCACTTGCCTCGCCGGGGGTGGGGATTTCTGGTACCGAGAAGACCCAAGAAAGGCAATAACGAAAGCGATCGGACAAAATGGCATCGTGTATGTATCTTCAACACATGTTTCTAGGAGGAAATAGTAGTATGATGGATCACAAATAATCTATATAGACATCGGATAACTTCAAACCTTCAAGGTAACATGGCCCAATAAAAGACTAAAGTTCAATGAATTGGTGAACACAAGATCTTTCAAAACTATAACATCGAATCGAATTGCCGATCAGTGAATATCTTCAACCACATATCATATCACACGTCGAAGGATTTGCCTAATTTCTCAAAGGAAATTAAAGACCAATACAATGCATTTGTTTTACTTGGGACACATGAGTTCGCCACCATTCATGATGATGAATGAACACTTACAATGTTGGAAGAATTAATTAGGGTGTCATTTATTTTGAAGCTAACTATTACAACTTTTTGCTCATATATTCAAACTGTTCCTTGTAAAGCCTTTGACATATTAAGATTTCCATGACTTAGTTTGTGAATCATAAGAGCAAATTTTTTATTCACATTGTAATCAATTGGATAGATTTCTTTGCGGTTGTATAGAAATTTGTGCCTACGTACCTAATTCCATGGAACTAGCTACAGCAGCATGATATATCGGCTTTTCCAAATGAATGGATAATATGATTTGTAACTTCCAAGAACATAAAAGTTTTGTATTATACAAAGGAGAACTAGACTAAGGTTCCAAGAATAGGGTGTGCCAAGAACACCTAGCTTTCAGGAATTTAGATTTGTAATGTACTTAATCCACATGCTTTGCATACTCCCTCCGTCCCAAAAAACAAGTCATTCTAGGATTCAAATTTTGTCCAAAAATAAGTCATTATACCCTATTTAATTAGTATGTGCATGCGAATTCAAGAATCAATTAGTGTCAAATATGGCTAATAAATAGGGGCAGGTCATTTTACCTCTTTCTTAATCTATCCTAAAATTCCTAAAGTGACTTGTTTTTGGAACGGATGGAGTATATGACACCTAAGTCAAGCATACTTTGGGAATTTTTGTGCTTTATATATATGTTATTAAGTGTCAAAACCAGCTAGAGGGAAGTTTAAGTGAAACCAACCATGCACAGGCCTCGTTGGTTGTCTCCGTGAGTCCATGGTGTCTAGTTTCGAGCAACTGTCTATCATGAAGGCTTTAACTCTCATTAGACAACAATAATTGAAACACTTATAGTGGAAAACGAAATATAATTAATTTTGGAAGTACGGTTTTGGGTACTAGGTTGGTCCCTGAAAGGATGTAACATAAATTGAAAGCCAAGTTCACCATTGTACAATTAATATTCTAATCATGAATACATTCACAGCATTCACTAGCTCTCATCAAAGAAATATAAATGCAATCAATTTCAAAGTTACAGTTGTCAATACAAGTAGTTGTAGTTGGTCCCTCAACTTACAACATAACTCAAATAATAAGTATCTCTTTGTCGCATTAAGCATCAGATCCCTTCCAACCTCCAATAATGTTCGTGACGTTGTGGCCTGATAAAAAGTATTAAGTTTGATGGATATGTGAACCATATTGCTAAAACTATAATGCCAAACTGTCTATCATCGAAGATCTTCAATTCATTGGTCCTAGGACACATTGAAGTGAGCAATTTGCCTCTCTAAGGATATTAAAGAGCGTTATATTGTATATATTTTGTACATGAGTTGTGTACTACTGATTTATTTTACTTGGGTATACATGAGTTCATCATCATTGATGTATGATCATTATTACGATGTTAGAAGAACTAAGAGTATGCTTTGTTTGAAGCTAATTGTTGCAGTAGTTTGCTAATATATTCTAAACCATCCTTATAAATCCTAGGGAAGACAAGGTTTCCATGAATTAGTTTGAGGCTAAGATTAAAGTAAGGCTTTGTTCATGTTTTCCACATATTGGACATATGTTTTTAGGTTGTAGAGACAATTGTGGCTGTATACTTTATTACATGGCTGAACTAGCTATCAGCAATCAATACTGTTATAAGAATTTAATATAATGATAATATGTGGGCATGCTTCAATAGATTCACTACACTCTTGCTCGTCAAAGTAACATTGTCAAAGTTAGGGTTATTGATACAAGTGGCTGGTCCCTGAAAAGATGAAACATAACATGAATTATTGCCTATTTGTCAAGTTGGGTATCGGATACCTTCTGCAACCTCTAATAATCTTCAGGACATCGTGGCCTAATAAAAGCCTAAAGTTCGATGGATTGGTAAATCTAAGGACTTTGCAAAAAAAAAGTATACCATCATATTATTGTTGATCACCAAAGATCTTCAATGCATGTCTTGGAATAAAATGAAAGTGAGGAATTCACCACATTTTTCTAAGGAAATTAAAGAGGACTACGATGCATTTGCATATGTGAGTGTAGTTCTGATTTTTTTTTTACTTCAATATACACAATCGAATTTGTCATCAATCATACTCAACTATGATGAATCACAATGTTAGAGGATTTGAAGGCGTCACTTTTTTATATTAATGCTAATTGTTCTTCCTTATAAAAAGTTCAAAAAGACTAAGGTTTCCTTGTGGCTAATTAAAGATACATCAAGGTTTTTCTCCACATTGCCGCATATAGCTGAACAGATTTATTTCTTTGTGGGAATGGAACAAATTATGTCTATAAACCTAACCTAATTAACAACAAATTGCAATGTAATATCCCATATGGGCCATATGCAATGAACACATGATTATTTGCAACATTCAATCACATAGAAAGTTCACATTCTAGGACGCAGAACCAGACCGCCATATGGGTCATGTAATGGAATGTGGCGAGAGCACCTGGCCACATCACATGCACTGGTCTTTGCTCACATCTAGCAGCTCATTAGCAACGTGATGCACGAGAGTATACTACGTAGTAAAAAGAAGTTGCTTTATGGTACACCGGTCAAATAACCCACAACCACAAATCCAAGTTGCTAGTGGCAAAAAAAAGTACGGCGGCGTACCCAACCATGGCGAACTGGCGCGGGGCAGCCTCAGGTACGTCGCCGTCGCTGGTTACTACTTACTACCACCTAAAAGAAAAAAATGTTGTGACATAGCATTGCCCTATCTCCAACAATGACATCCAAAATACAAGACTCATTATACGTTTGTATAGCGCTACAGGCAAAGGGTTTAATACGCATTTTTATCTGCTCCAACAATAAGACCCAAAACTCTCTTTCTGCAAATGGGTCTTCAGGGAAGAGAATACTCAGATTTAGGTCGTACCTCTCCTGGCATGCAAAATGGATCTCCTGTATAGGTACTCTGTTGTAGACTGAAACAGTACTGTCGAAAACCCATTTTGGATTTCGGTGCCCTTATGGTCACCTGTCGGAGACATTCTAGTGATCCCACTGTTCATGCACATGGTCTGGCTACGGCCTACACAGGCAGTGGCACCGCCTGCGAAGAGTTCACTGTGACCATCGTGGATCATGCATCAATAGGGCAAAATTAGGTTTTGCTTTTCCTCTTCTCTAGTAGGTTTAGGTTTCCATATGTCGCTAGGATGGTGATATATATATCCCATCTCTTGTTTTGTGGAACAGATTAAATACGTGGGATCACTCTAATTGTGTGGAATATTGCCATTGCCGCATCTCCAGCTTAGCTTATACTCCCTACGTTTCCAATTATAGGTCATTTTGGTATTTCTAGGTGCATAGTTTTTACTATGCACCTAGATATATATTATGTCTAGATACATAGAAAAAATTATGCACCTATAAATGTTAAACCTATAATTTGAAACGGAAGGAGTAGATTCAAGCTGGATTATATAAGCAAAGATGGAAAACAAACAGATCCTTCGTCTTTTGAGTGGGGCAAATATGCCAATGACCCTTATGTTTGGAGTCTGAAGTATTTCCTCTACTTTTCAAATACTATCTTTTTGAGATGCACATAGTCAACACATTTTTAGTTTAACCATCAATACCTCTTTAAATATATATAATTAGTTTCTAAAAGTGGTACATATCACTAGATTTTTCTTCAATATAGTAGTTTCAAAATGGATGGTACTCCGAGCTGTCTCTAGGGTACATAATTACGACTACCTACTACTGCTGTTGTTATTATTATTATTATTATTGTTGTTGTTGTTATTATTGTTGTTATTGTTGTTATTATTATTATTACTATTATTATATCCTCTAGACCTGTATCTAGGTCAGGTTCGTTCTCCTCTTATCCTTGGCCCTCCCTAGCATGTCCCCTCATCCATCTTGAGGATAGAATCGACGATGATGCTAGGTGGAGCGGGAAGAGGTCAGTGAGCTCCACGAAGATGTACACTTGGGGCTCAATTTGGGCGGAGGAAAGCTCATACCTTGGGCTCGAGCGAGCGGAGGAAAGACTACTCTATGTGACTGGGACTTGACTTGGACGGAGAAAAAGATCGATCTTGGGCAATATGGTTCAATCTAGGTGGAGGAAGGCCTATTCGGAATGGGAAGAGAGAGGTGGATAGGGAGGCAGAAGCGCTAGAAGAAACGAGGAGGGGGTGGGACAAATAGATGAATAGTTGGGATGAATATTTCTATTTTCTAATGGTTTAGGATCATCATTAAGGATACATAGAAATAACTAAAGTCCAGTAGCCCATTAACATAGGGCCCACGTGTAAGGATTACTTCATCCATATATATTGCCTTTGCCCTTATACATGTAACTTGTACTGTACATCACTAGTTTTCATTGATAAGGTGCATTAAAGGCATGTTTGGTACAATCCTCTAGATTATTTTTAGGTATGAAGTGATTTTTTTTTGAAACTTTATGAAGTGATTCTTAATTGAAAGTGAATTAAGAGTAGCTATTTTTCTTCCCGATCCTAGAACCTTAGTTTGTTTTATATAGTCACTTTACGGAATCAATGCATAATCATTTTATTAAGATCAGTTTACAACCACTTCTTTGCAAAAAGTTATTTTACAAAGCTCTTACTGAACTGAGCCTTGCTAGCCAAACAGGCCTTAATGAATTTATGTTAGGATCTCATGGGCATAATCTTCATCTGTTCCACCTCTGACGCGACGGCGACCCCAGGGAAACTGGACCGGGCGGCTTGGGGTGCGGGGGCTGCTGCTCCTTGGCAGCCGGGCCGCCGTCTCCCGTCCACCTCAACTACCCCGTCGTCTCCCCCGCTGCTGACCGCGCCCCGGTAGAAATGGAGAACAGTGGCACGCAAGCGCAGCCTGGGCCGGCAAAGCCCTCACCGTTCTCGCCCGAGGCCAAAAGAGCTTTCGCCGACTCCGACAACCTCTCCGCTCTGCGTCCCTCTCCCGCACCTCCCTTTACGGCCGTTTCACTGTCCGTCCTGCATCTCGTCGCCTCAGATTCGCCCCCACCGCTTTCCCCCACCCCCTCCGAGCGCAAGAAAAGCACCCACCGCCGCGGCCTCGCCGTCCTCTCGTTTTTACAGCTCCCCTGCTCTGCTCGTCTCCGCCCCGATTAGATTTGCGGCTCGATCAATTAGATTGATCCGTTGCTAATTAGAGCCTTTTTAAGTACGGGTTTACGGAGGCCTCTTGTTTCTTAACCAACACTACAATACTCTACTCACTCATCCAGAGACAGGAGTCAGGACACACAGAGAGAGAGAGAGAGAGAGATTGGGTTTGGTTCCGTGTTCTTGGTGCCCTTTTCGCGTTGCGGAAGATATAAAATTCCTCTTTTTACACTGCATCCCCACTTAATTTTGGCAGCCGCGGCACCCTTCGCTTCGCTTGCTGCCTTGCTGGTGTCCGAGCCTCCGCTTCGCCTTGCTGTCGGTCCTTCTGCCCCGCTCTGTCGCCGGCGCCGGGGGAGGGAGCTAGTCGGCGGGCGGGCGCGGCGCGCGGCGCCTGGCGCGGATCGGCCGCGGGTGCATGGTGGAGGCCGCCGCGGGGCGCCGGTCGGGCACCAGCCGTCGGCGGCCTAGCGGCAGCGGAGGGGAGCACCAGCGCCTGGTCGCGGTCGCCGTCGCCGCGCGCGTCGTCATGGTCACCACCCGCTCCGCGGGGCCAGCGGCCGCGGGAGGAGGCCGTGGTGCGGCAGCAGCAAGGGAAGTTGAAGGAGGCGGCAGCGGCGGCGGCCGGTGCGTGGAGGACTTCTTCGACTGCCTGCTCGGCGTGCTCGGCGCGCTCGGCGTCATGTGGGGGGCGTCCGCGCGGCCCCAGAGGCAGCCGCGCCCGCCGCTACCGCGCGGGGTGGGCGCGGCGCCCGCACCCGCGGACGCCCGGCGCTTCGCGGCGGAGCTCAGGGCCACCCCAGGCCGGATCGCCGGCAATGGCGCCTGCGCCGTCGCGTCTCTGTACACGCTGCAGGGCAAGAAGGGCGTCAACCAGGATGCCATGATCTTCTGGGAGGTAAAAGAAAAATGAAAAAGAGAAAAAGAACCATCTTTTCCCTGCTTTCTTGTCTGTACTTTTTCTCACATATTCTTGAAGTACTTTGTCTGACTCTTCCTTGATCTGATCTCCCCGAGATCTAACCAATTCTATTCTACTAGTGGATTTATTTTTCGAGAATACTTGTTGATTTTAATTAACATATCCTTTGATCCAGATTTTTATCCAACAGAGAAGTTGTGGTTCAGATTTTATTATGTTTTTCTCCAAACTAAGTTGATCTTCATATTAACCTCAGGATTTTTTTTGCGGGCGCACTGTTTTCTTTTTCTGGCAACATCGTGTGCACGTTCTTATCAGTTACCAACATGAGCACACAACAGCCTAAATCTTGCCAGAATTGAAGTTTGACTGAAATTCTATATATATTTGACACGAATTGCCATTGGGTGTTGAGTGGTGGTGGAGAGTTCCTAGTTGGTAGTCTTATTCAAGCGTAATGATTGGTGTTGAGTTGGAATACTTCTTGGAGGTTGGAGGGGCTCCACGTGATTCTCATCCTTATCCAATCCTAGTTTTTTTTCCTTCTCCATCTCCTTGCTGGATGATCTTATCTGCTTGAAGCCCCATCCTTCCCTTTCCAAATGTTTGATTACCAATTTGGCTGCATGTCCATTGCGTGACACATATACCGATCCTATCTCATTTTGGTGCAACTCGTATTTGCCTTCCATGAGTTTTCTCAACATTACCTAGACTCTTTTGATTTGACTACCGTAGTAGTCTCTTACAAATTGCACACGGATCCCATTAAAAAGATAGGAAAATAGTTAACTACAAATGCTAATTTTGCAAGAAGTGCCCATCTTCCATGTACCTTTCCAGTTTGTTGTCAGCATGTAAAATTGCTGCTGCCATCACTTCTGTGGAACGTATATATGATTATGACAAGCTATTATTACTTGTGCACAGAACTTCTGTTCGAGAGATGATACAATCTTCTGTGGTGTGTTTGATGGTCATGGACCTTATGGCCATTTGGTTGCTAAGAGAGTAAGAGATCTCCTGCCTGTAAAGTTAGGAGCAGATTTGGCATTGGAAGATGGTAGAGAAACATCCTCTAGCAACATTAAGAGCAACACAAATGAAGTACGTTCACCAGAACACATTGATAGAGGAGATACTGTCATTTCCTCTGAAGCTGAGCAGAATGGAGAGTATCCAGAGATCTTCCCAGCACTGAGAACATCATTCTTGAAGGCCTTCCATGTGATGGATAGGGATCTCAAGTTACATAAAAATATTGATTGCTTCTTCAGTGGGACTACAGCAGTGGCAATGGTCAAGCAGGTAACTGAGGCAAATGGCATTGTTAATCTTTTTCTTAAGAAATATCTTCCTTCTGTGTCATTATGATAACACCAGATAATTGGACCTGCATGCTTGTATAATAATTGTGTTCTGCAGGGACACAATCTTATAATCGGCAACTTGGGGGATTCAAGAGCTGTCTTGGGCACCAGAGATGAAAATGATCAGCTTGTTGCCATCCAATTGACAGTTGACCTCAAGCCGAACATTCCAAGTAAGCCTGTGTTTCTTTCTTTTGTGCTTGTTGCTTCTGTGCCCCTAATCATTTTGCAAATGTTTAGCCTTTCAAGAGTCATGTTTTGAGCAATACAACTGTGAAGTTTTCGAGCTCTGTACTTCTGTTGTGAACACTATAGTATTTGCATGGCTTACAGTATTTTGTTTTTTCACTTGTGACATTATAGGGCCTTAACACATGGAGTAACTAGTATTTTTTCCCATATTTGTTCACCGTTTATGTCATTATTATGTTATGGTTAAAGGAGTTTGATGTTAATCTGTGTGAACTTAGTTTTTTTTTTGTCATGGCGGCATCATTATTTTTTTTGGTTTTATTGGAGGCAAGGCTTTGTTGCTTGCTGTTATTGTTACAGTTTAGTCAAGTTTGCACATAATTGAATAAAATTGATCTTCATGAAGAAAAGAAAAATGGTGTTATCTTGTCGATGCTGAGCTTGTCTTTTCTGGTACAACTGATGAAATTTTATGTTGATGTGTCTGAATTTAGCTTTTCATCTTTTACCATCCAAGCCTGACATATGCTGTACAATTTCTGAATTCTACTGGTTTGGTCGTTCACCGGAAAGTTACATAAGCAATAAATTTAGGATATCAGTAAAACTTTAGTTACCTGACCATATTTCAGCTATTGCTAAAGTATGATTTTCTCACTCTGATCCCAAAAATCCATTATCATATTGACTTGGCCTTTCAGTGTGGCACCTTTGGCTACCAATATCTATGTAAAAATATAAAAAGGTTATATTATGAAACTTTGCTTCATGATGAATATATAAACATCAACTTTGTGTTGCCAATCTAAACAGTTTTAATTATCAATGGTCAAGATAGAATTTTTCTTTTGTCTTAGCACAAACCTAAATGGACTATTTGGTTGGAGGTGATACATGACTCTCAGGTTGCCAATTCTTAGTTTAATATTTTAATTCTGAAGAAGCAGATTAACATTGCTGTTCATGTTTTCTTGTCAATCAAAATTACCAAGTGTTTTCATGGAGTCATGCTAGTAAAGGTGTGGCAAATTCATTTGGAATAAGGTTAGTGAACCTAGGCAATACAGTAGCCAAGAAAACCTTGAGTGAGGACTGGAGGGTCACTTAAGCTTTTCCTGTTCCCAGCTGTTGTTTTCTATGTTTTCATAAATATGGCTTAATATATCCTTGTTACCAACTGTTGTTTTGTATATTTCATAAGTACCCATTTTCTCTCTCTAATCACAAGAATTTGAGGGAAGTTATTATTTGAATCCCATCATCTTTCTAAATACCCCGACTTGTTACATGACAACGATTCATTGCTCCCTTTATTTCTTTTCTTTCTTTGTTTGTATTCATAGTTTTCGGGACATTCAATTACTACAATCTACATTTTATAAATTTATATTAATATAATACGGAAATACTATAGTTTATGAAAGCTTTTCCAGAGACAAATATAGTAATTGTATTTTAATTTAGTCAATCTTGATAGATTTAAACATGTTAGTGTAAAACTTTTGAAAGTTTGACGGCATCGACCCTGCGAAGACAAATGAAAAAGAACAGGGATTATGAAAAATGACTCTCAGAACATTATACTTTCGATAATCGCTTGCTAGTATTTTCATGCTCTCCGTAGCAGCAATTACTGCTGAACAGTAAAAAAAATTAGTGTATGCCTTTTTGTTTTCTTGTTCAGTTGAGGAATGACATGGTAATTCTCAGGTGAGGCACAGAGAATCAGGCAGCGCAGGGGCAGGATATTTGCTCTCCCTGAGGAACCAGAGGTAGCTCGTGTTTGGCTTCCAAAGTACAACTCACCTGGATTGGCCATGGCTAGGGCATTTGGAGACTTCTGTCTGAAGGATCATGGAGTAATTTCCATGCCTGATGTTTCCTATCACCGCATCACAGAAAAGGATGAATTTATTGTGCTGGCTACGGATGGGGTGAGCAAATGTTAATTTATCCATACACACCATTTTCTGAATGTTGTTAAAGTCTGGAGCCTTTTTTGTACTATATGATATAACTTCCTATTGTAATTATCTAACTCACTTTAGGTGTGGGACGTCCTGTCAAATGATGAAGTTGTTAGTGTTGTCAGCCAAGCTACATCGCGGGCATCTGCAGCACGTTTTCTAGTTGAATCAGCGCACCGTGCCTGGCGAACTCGGTTCCCCACATCTAAAATCGATGACTGTGCCGTCGTCTGCCTATTCCTGAACACAGATGAAGCAAGTAAATCCTCCAGTTCCATGCCCAACAATTTGGCAAATGCTGTCGAAGTTAGCAGCGATCAGCACTCCACGACTGTCCAGCTTAGTACTGGGGTGTCTGCAGATCTTGTAACTGCAATGGTAAAAGATGGAAATGAGGTTTCTGTTCTTGAAACAGTTGCAAGGTCGGTCACCCTCGTGGATATGCCGAAGGATGGTTGAGGCACAAAGCAAGGCATCATCAAATGAGCTTGCATGCTGCCTGTGATTCGGATCTGCTCCACATTGGTTCAGGCACAGAGCGGAGGGCCGGAGGCAACTTGTACATGCCTGTGATTTTGGCATCTGTCGGACCGAAGATATAGCACGCCGGGGAGTTGCTACTTGCTATTTTTTATGCACGCAAGTGTGACTAGGATTTGCAGTTTTGCCTTGTGTAAGATACAGCGTCAGTTTCGCGCGATTTGTTCAAGTTCTTTGTAATAATTTTGTTCGTGCTCATCGTCAAGAGGTTGAGATCATAGTATCATGTAGGAACTAGGAAGGAGCCTATGGAGTTTTGGTGTTTCTTGTAAATATTCATCATTCTGTCTCTGTGGTGTCTGATCCATCTCATCCTTTTTTGGGGTTAGATATTTATGCAAAGAGCAATGCATCTAGAGCTGTCAGTTAGACTGGATTTGTCGGGACAGTTGAGATAGTTACTATAGCACACAACTGCAACCATCTCTCGATTATCCCTAGAATGCCAAAATATAGAGCAGAACTTTCCCGCGTGCACCAACTGTGTGCACATTAAATTCCAGAATCAGACCGGATAAAAAAAGGCCCTCAGATATAAGCAAAACACCTTATGTTTTGGACATAACCAAAACACCTTATATTTTGGAAACCAGTAATTGGCTGCATGTACTGTGTGGAACTTCTGAAATCCTGGCTAATTCATCAGAAGTCGTCCATAAAAAGAGCCACACGAGAACTTTATCAAGGTATCTAGGCAATGAATACAAGTTGGTGAGAGAGATGCAAAGAAATATACAGCTGACACTGAAAAAAAGTTGTTGCTCTTCTATTGCGGCTCAAATATACAACACTTCTGCACACTCAGGCCACCTAAACCCAAAAAAACCCCACAATTTCTGGAAACTCTAAGTGCACCCGGGCACCAGCAGGTGCCATGGCGTGACGCATCACGGACTGGAGTGAAGGGAAAGAAATAAGGAAAAGTCCCACGGGATAGCACAAAGTAGGGATGGTAGTAGCTTGGGTAATATACGGGTAAAGCAAACACCCACCCATGGTAATACCCGAAAGTTCAAATTTTACCAGTGCCTGAAAAGACTATCGGGTAAGATTTTCGTACCCGTACCATACCCAATGGATTTCAGGCACCCGTCAGATCTATTCGTAATAGCACGAATAACATATTATTCTAATGATAAAAAAAAATATAGTTCGAATATACCATCCATACAAGTCAATTCAAACCTTTAAAATAAAAAAAATATCTAAACACACTATCCTACATGGTTTTATCTTCTCTCCGGCATCTACTTCTGAGTTAAGTATTTCATATAAGAAGAAAAATGCAATGAGCAATGACAAGGCACACCACTAGTAAATAATTAAGCAAAATATTATTTCTCATTTACAGATGACACCATCTCATATATTAATTCTTCGTAATTCATATAATCAACACTAGAGTCAGAGGTGAAGCCACGTTCATGGTGCCTGGTACACTAGCACCAGGGTTCAGATTGTTAGTGTTAGAATTCACCAATGCTAAATTATGCGCCAGGTTTGTTTGGGCTCTAGCTTCGCCCGTGACTAAAGTTACAATAAACATATAGATTCTCTATGTTATAATATTTGTGAGGATACTCGCGGATAAGATTAGATGTCTATACCTGTGCTCGACCCGTCTTATTTGGCATAGCCGATTAGTCGTACCCGCGGACCAGATTTTATACCATATTTTCACCCGTCGGGTACAAAACCTGCAGATAAGAATTTATCCATAAGAGCTATTTCTTTCGTTCCAAATTGTAGATCATTTTGGCAAATAAAATATACAGATTTTGTTATGCATCTATATAAATATTATTATATTTAGTACGTAGCAAAAATTACGTATCTAAATTTGCCAAAACGACTTACAATTTAGAATGGAGGGAGTAGGATTAACTTACCAAGGATGAAGAAATCAGTTGTCCACGTCCGGACAGACCTTCACTCCACTAGATGGTGGGAAAAGCAGCACTGAAGCCTGACCAGTTTGCCGTGGAGCGGGCGGTGGAGAGTCCGGCAAAGGCCGCGAGCGGGAAGCCCCGGCGGCGGAAGAGAAGAGCCGGCGGCGTTGTGGTCGCCCTCATCTGGAGAGTGGAGTCGGAGAGGCTGCTCATTCTTAAATGGGCTGCTGCCTCATGGGCTATTGGGCTGATTTGAAGTGTTTTGAACCCACAAAGCTTTAAAAAATTTCGGCCCACTGTAACTAGAAGCCCTGCGGGCCTGCTGCATCCTCGACTCGTCTGATGCAATATAACAACCCATCATGTAATATCGCTATTTTTTTTGAGAAAATTTCCTATTTGACATCACTAAAATAAACTTTTTCTTCTTTGGTCCTCTTTTTTCCAAAGTTTCTTATTTGACATCAAATCTTAATTTCATCTCTAATGGCACTTCTGTCAGTTGTAAGCAATAGTGGTGTTAACACCCATCTGAAAAGACCATTTTACCCCTCCTGTATTTCTCTAACCAAATTGTTATGAGATGTCAATTGTTATTGCTACACGTTTCTGGACACTTTGAAAAAGAAAGGCATATGTACATATTGATGTGGACTATTTTCGCATCATTTATAATATTTTGATTATGTTGAACTTATTTTTATGGAAAAATTGTGCATGACAATTGAGCTGATAATACAACAAATTCATAAGCATCATCAAATCAATATATGTCACAGATACATACATGAGCAAATTATTGAGACAAAAGGCTAACACCAAATTAACATTACATATGCATGCAAAAGATTCAGAGATACATCATATCAAATACATTATGATGCACAATAATGCTAGCCCCGGGCCAGACAGCTTTGGCCCTGGCTTTTACAAATCTAACTGGGCCCTCACTTCCCCCTCCCTGATAAATCTCTTTGATCACTTCTACTCAGGCAACGCTGACCTTGAGCGTTTATGTGATTCTCATCCCCAAAAAAGGGAGCGCACGCACTCCAGATGCTTTCAGACCTATCTCACTTCAAAACTGCCCGGTCAAAGCCCTTAGCAAAGTTCTTACTAATCGTCTCCAGCCTTGCATCCCTGCACTTATTAACGGTGACCAAACAGGCTTTGTTAGGAGGACGAAATATTGCTGAAAATTATGCTTATGCTGCTGACCTCCTTCACTGCTGTTACAGCAGGCATACTCCCACTATTATCCTAAAATTGGATTTTCGTAAAGCATTTGACTCGGTAAATTGGGAGAGCCTCATTTCCATTCTTCGCCATAGAGGCTTTCCATCCAGATGGTGTGCCTGGGTTCAGACCCTGCTATCCACTGGCAAATCTGTTGTTCTCCTTAATGGTGTGCCCGGTCCCTGGATTACGCCGTAATGGACTCCGACAAGTGGACCCTCTCTCCCCTTATCTCTTTATTATTGTTGCTGACGTGCTTCTACGTCTCCTGCAACACCCTTCACACAGGGGCTCTTTGCATCACCCCCTTTAGATCATCTTCCTTGCCCCGTTCTCCAATACGCAGACGACACACTTCTTTTTTTCCGAGCCTCCCAGTCTGCTATTTATACTGTCTAACAGATTCTTGACGACTTGGCCGCAGCCACTGGTCTATCAATCAATTACCACAAAACAACTTTCCTTCCTGTTAACATTCCTATGAAATCTGCCCAGGATATGGCCAACGCCCTTGGTTCACCTGTTGCTTCCTTCCCCAGCCGTATTTAGGTCTCCCTCTCTCGCTACACAAAATCTATCCCAGTGACTGCCAGCCGGTTATCGACAACTGTGACAAATACCTCTCTAGTTGGCGTGCCTCGCGGCTTAACAGATCTGGCAGACTTCTGCTGGCTTCATCAGTGCTGAGTGCTCTCCCCTTACATTACATGGCAGCGATCCGGCTCCCAAAAACCGTCATCAACGCTATTGACAAACGGCGCATGGCTTTCTTTTCGACAAGTGAGGACACCTGTCACGGCTCCAAGTGCCTAGTTGCCTGGGAACTAGTCTGCACTGAAAAACAAGAAGGAGGCCTTGGCCTAAAAAATCTTGAAAAGCAAAAACAATGCATGTTGATGAAGTTTGCTGATAAATTCTAGAAAAGATAGTCCTCTTCGGAAAAACTGGCTCCTTAGTTGATATTCATGAACCTAGTACTCTAACCTCCTCGTCTTCCTCCTATCCGTGGTCCATCATTAATAGCGGCTTAGCAAACTATCCGTCACATCTGATTTTAAGAAGAAACCAGATGCATCTCATACGTGCGCCAGGATCAAATTCATATGATAGACAATACAAGTGCATATCCGAAACAATGTCATAACGAAAGAGAGTATTAGAGTACTTTATTACATGACCAAAAGTCTTAATCTTAGCAAACAAATAAACATCTTTAACTAGCAGCGGAACTTCAACTTCACAGGCAGATGAGACATACGCCTAGAACTCCTCAAAATCTTCAGGGAACTCCGAACAATTATCTTATTCTGAGCAACATTGGTTTTAATAAAGCAAGTGTGAGTATACTTATAGTTGGTAATCAGCAAGTGAAGTAACTATATGACATGCAAGACCAATTTCAAGGAATAGCTGACAAGATTAAATCTTAAATCTAGTGTTTAGATTGGAAAACAGCAAGGCTAGGGATGGCGGGTTCTAATCTAAAGAAACATAGGGGCTAAAACAGAAGAAAATGGACCTAAACGTAATTATTTTTGAACTGCAGTGGACTGCGGGTTGATTCTAATAAAACCGACACGCTCTTACACAAAAATGCCTAGGGTTGACTGATACGGGGTTGGTCTGACTCGGGGTAGATCGGATTTGGGCCATCCGATCTAGATCGGACGGCGGGCGGCGGGTGAGGCGGCTCGGGCGGCGGCGCAGGGCTGTTGGCGGCGGGTTTTGCAGCGGCGGCTCGCAGGATTTCACCGAAACCGGTGTTCCGAGGCTCGGATTGGATTGGGGTTTGGCCTGGGAGAAGGAGAGCGAGAAGGGGAACTCGAACAGGGTCTCAGGATGGGGGCACCGGGGGTTGGAGAGGGGCACACGGCCGTGGCGCGCGGCATAATTGCTCCGGTGAGCAATTACCATGGCGAGAGAGGGAGAAAGAGGGAGAAACAAGGGGGGCTACCTTGCTCACCTCAAGGCGGAGCTCTGGCAGCGGTTGGAGGCGAGATTGGAGCGGCGAGGCGGCGGGTTTGAAGGTGCGGCCGTACTCGAGCGGCAGCTGCAGTGACGTGAGCTAGTGTTTGCAAGGCGGAGGGTGGCGGCTGCAGGCTTTGGTGGATCAAGGAGGGTCCTGGCGGCTGCTTTTATAGGGGCGGTCGTGGGTCCTTGGCGTGTGTGCTAAGGCGGCACGGGGTGGCGTGCACTGGCCAAACTCAGACTTGAGTCCGAGTTTGGCTCAAGGTGGGGGATGGACCCGATGGGCGGGGCCCGCCTGGTAGCGAGGGAGAGGGGACAGAAGGGAGAAAGGGGGGCGGAGCAGGCCGGCTTGGGCTGGGCCGCGTAGGAGAAGGAAAGGAAGGGAAGAGGCAGGGGAGATTTGGGCTGGGCCAAAAGAGAGAAGGAAGGGGGAGAGGAAAAGAGAGAGGTTTAGATTGAGCCCAAAAGAGAAAAGGAGAGGAAAGAAAAAAAGGAAACAATCAAATTCATTTAAATTTAAATTTAATTGAAAGACAAGCAATAAAACGATTGGATGTGGCATGAAATGCACAAGATCTATATTTTCTTATATTTTTTTTATAGCTAAGTAAATTATTTATAATTCACGGTAAATGTTCTAAAATCAAAAGAGATTGAATAAAAAACCTTATCGATCCTACAAAACTCTAGCAAAATTTATTTAGGTTCATGATTTGAAATTTAGGGTGTTACAAACCTTCGCTCTTAAAAGGAATTTTGTCCTCGAGATTCAGCTGGGCTAGTAAAGAGCTGGGGAAATTCTGCCTGTAACTCATCCTCTCGTTCCCAAGTGGCCTCATCCTCTGCATGGTGACTCCGTTGAATCTTGCATATCCGAATCTTCTTACTCCGGATGATCCTTTCCAATGTGTCCAGGATTTTGACTAGGTACTCATTGTGGGTCAAATCGTCCTGCACATTCAACTCCTCCGGTGGTAACTGCTTCTCTAGTACTCTCAAACACTTCTTCAACTGTGATACGTAGAACACATTGTGCACATCTGACAGCCGCGCAGGTAGCTCTAGCTGGTAAGCTACCTCGCCCTTCCATTCCAAGATCTTGAACGGGCCAATGTAACGAGATGACCACTTCCCTTTGACTTTGAATGTGCGCAAACCTCTGATAGGTGACACTTTTAAATACACAAACTCTCCTTCTTCAAAAGTCAACTCCTATCATGGAGTATATGCATAACTCTTTTGCATCGATTGTGCTACTGTGGCAGAACTGTCCGAATTAATCCGGCTCAAATGCACTAACCATCATCCATAAAGATGAACCGGCTATCATGCACTTCAAATGGAGTAATCCGACAGTCTGTCGGGTAAATTCTGATGCGACCGCTTTATATTTCGATCGAAACAAAGCGTACACTTAACTTGCATGAAGGCGAGTCCAGAGATTACAACATTCCATAGCTTTTATCTCACAAGTCTAACATCAATTATTGCAAGTCGAGTTCATCAAATGAGTACTTTAGAGTTTGAATATAGAAAATTTATTCAGAGTTTAACAGCAGCAGAAAGAAAATATGATCATCTAGCGTCGATTTGGATACCACGATGAAACCCATACGTGGCATCACTTGGCAGAGTCATTGTTGGCTGGGGATGGATCCCACTACCCGGACCAACCAGTCGGCAAAGTACTCGGCCAAGCCAAACCAGCTGCCATATCTTCAAAAGACACACCTGAAAATATATCCACAAGCAAGGCTGAGTATACTAATACTCAGCAAGGCTTACCCGACTAGTGGTATGTAAATACCGACAACTAAGCATGCATGCCTCTAAGATTCTAGGGTTCCTTTTTTGCTGAAAAGAAAGAAAGAGTAAGTCCTTAATTTCATATTTTAGCTTTCAATATTCTAGTTCATTTAACCATTCTAAGTGAGCATCTATCTCTAAGCAAACATGGTGGAAAACAATTAATCATCCAACAAGTTTCATCATAGCCATAGTTCCTCTTGTTACTCTATGTGGAAGGAGTATTAAGCAGTCTCAATTACCACAAGAAATGGACGATTCTAATCGAATTTATTAACCTTGCAAGGCAAACCTAACACACACGCCTGGAGTACCGAAGGGTCACGCCAAGCAACTTTTCCCCTTTCTTTTCGGGTTGTGGATCAGGGTCGCCCTCCCTGACTACAGAGCCACGCTCTGCACTCGCATGTATATATCCATCTAAACTTCGTTCAAGTAGGGTGAAAGTAAAGTCCACTTGCCGGGCCAATCAGGTACTTAAGCTTATCGAGTACCATATTTTCAACATGTGGTTAGTACGTTCAAACACTTAACCGCTACTACCACACACTGCAGCCTTAGCATTTTTCTCTACTCAACCGGGGCCTCAACCATGAGCATCGTACCACAGCCCCGCCCGTTGACCTTACAGTTGCAGTATGTGGTAAATCAATCAACTCCTATAATTCTCGCGAGTGGTAGGAAACCACTCGACTTTTACCGAACCTATTAGCAGAGCATCTACTTGAGCTCCTAGTTCTAGTATTCAATACATAGGTGCCTAGGATCATGCAGCTAGGGTTCCAATCAACTCCTATGAACTTAAATGCACAGGTAAAAAGGAACAGTAGTTGCATGAATTTAAAACACTCGGATCATGCATCGGGGCTTGCCTTCTTGGGCAAAACTAGTCGGGGGTTCTTCCGAACATTGGTTTGGGTCTTCAGCGACTTCAGTTAGATGATTTGAGCTTCACCCTGCTCACTCTCGGACTCGGGAACCAGATCGTAGGTTCCACCGGCGAGAGTAGTCGATTCTATATGAATGCACATGTATGAGTGGTTTTACTAGTACAAGACATATAATTATCTCATTATAAAGTAGTCATTCAGCAAAACTCAAGTAATGTAGTCGAGCCCTTCATTATCTTGTCCTTGGGTAGTCATTTATCGAGTACTTATCTATATTAAGCGAGTGGTTTTCTCATGTTGTAAACAGCCATTTTTAATAGTAACTTTTGTTTAAACAAAACTACTCGTAGAGGTAGTTTCTGAGGTTGAGATTTTTATGCAGAGCTCATTACTTAAGTACAAACTCACTGTAAAAGTTCTAGCCATTTTTATTCAGCAGATTAATCATGAAAAATATATTAAACGGCTACTGCTAGGATCAAGATCTATTTGTACAGAACAACCCATGCAAGAACTGGTGCTCAACTTTTTACTGAACAAACTTACTCACACGAGTAGTCTACTATAAATTTTGCAGACTTTTCTTATGCAAGAAACAGAGGCTAACATTTTAGTTTAAAAGGATCTAGCATATAACAAAAAGTACTCGAAACATCTAGCTATGCTTGGATTCAGTGCATGAAATTTTTATGAAAGACTTTACTCCTAGCATTGAAGCTACCATCCAAAACTCAACAGCAGATCTTAACATAAGAAGTCTAGAACATCTTAGTTTGTATTTTTAGGATTTTTCTGTGAGTTGTTTTGCATCTTCAAAGTTAATAGATTGGTTTTCAAAGCTCTAGTTTTAGGTTTACAAATGAGTCCCTGAGATTTTACAGAAATCTTCTCGGAAAGATTGAAATCGAAGCAAAAAGGCCCTTTGTGCAGGGGAACGGCGACTGCCGGCCAAATTCTGGCGAGGAAACTAGTAGGCGGAGAGGAGGAAGGTGGGGAAAACGGAGAGAGGGCCGAGGCACACCGATTTGTGGCATTGGTGGGGCCTGGGGACGGCTGGAAAAGGGTCCTCCATGGTGGACAGTAGGCGACGGTAGTTGGTGGCAGCGCTGGCACTATTCCGGCGGGGCAGGGGTGGCGTGGCCGGGCTTGGAAGCTCCAGTGGGAGGTGGGGAAGCTCAATGGAGGGTCATTTTGGGCGGAGGGAGGTCGGGGGTGGGAGCTCCACAATGAACTTGAGCTTGCCAGCGGCAATGGTGGGCTGTTTCGGGTGTGCGTGCAGGAAGTGGCTCGACTGCCCCTTTTATAGGCAAGGCGAGGGGAGGAGAAATGAGATGGGCAACTGGCGCTACCTTAAGGGCGAAGGGAAAGGCCGGTCGGGCGGAGGGGGCGCGTGGCAGCGGCTCGGTCGGCCGGCGGTCCTCATGGCATGCGATTGTAGCAGTCTGCCGTGTGGCCGTGCAAACAGGGGAGGGGAGGATTCGAGGGATCGAGCGGTCGGGCTACATGAGGCCAACTAGCACCGGCAGCCAAGTGGCACCGCGGTCATGGGATAGGGAGGCAGGGGGCTGAGGAGGAGAGAGGAGGGAGAAGGTGATGGGACTTATGTGCAGGAAGCAAAAATAGCGAGGGTTTGGGTGAAAAAGGAACTAAAACTCATTCTTTCCAAGGTCAAAACAAAAACATTTGAATACCATTTTTTTCAACTTTTCAAGATATATATTTTCTCTTTTATAACTGTGTTTATTTGAGCAATGTATAAAAAGTTATTTTGAATTTCTGAAAACTAGTATTTAAATGACATGTCATTTCATGTGAATTTTTGCACTGTTAGCCCTTGAATTCAACAAGACTTTTGTTGCTCTTGATATGATAGATGTGCCATTTTTTTAGAGTTAGTTATGATTAAAGATGGCAATGGGTACAAAATATCCGCGTGCCTGTGGATAGCAAACCCGACGGGTGCGGATACGGGTTTGCATTTATGCCCGCGGGAGCGGGCGCGGGTACAACCTTAAACCCAACGGATATCTGCTAACGGGTTTGAAAAAATAATATCCGCATCCGCAAACCCGCCAATCCCGATTTAGCGGATGATATGTGGGTTCTAAACCGACTTCATTTAGGGTTTTTGTTAATGTGTGATGTATCATGTATTCATGTATGAGACTAGTTCATTTATATGCTCTGATTTATTTGTTTCCTTAAATAAATGGTGTTTATTTGCAGTTGAAATGTAATGTGTGCTTGATTTTCTAAAGCTTGCGGGTACACTGGTGTGCCCGCGGGTATACGGCTATCCGCGGATAGCGGTTACGGGCGTCGTTTCGTGCCCGTGGCGGGTTGCGGGCGCGAGTGCGGGCACAGATTTTAGTACGCGGGTACGGGTTTACAAAGTTAGTATCCGCACAGATTTTACGCGTTGCCATCTATAGTTGTGATCAACTTTGAAAGTTACATGAGTTTGTTTGTAAGAGTTCAAATATTTATGCATATATACACATATTCATTTGCTTGAAAGGTAGATTTGATAGGCTGTTTTATATTTTTCTTGCTCTTTATGCCTGATTTCATGTTATGGATCTTTGTTTAGTCTTTTAGACACTTAGGGTGTCACAGCTACTTTCAGATTCTCACGAACAACCTGCACCTGTCGTTTGACCTCTTTAATGATCTCAAGCCCGAATAGCTGGCTTTCGCGTGTCTCACTCCAATACAACGGAGTCCTACACTTCCTGCCATATAATGCCTCAAATGGTGCCATCTTTAAACTGGTCTGATAACTGTTGTTGTAAGAGAACTCTGCAAACGGCAAGCTCTTATCCCAACTGCCTACGTGCTTTAGAGCACAGGTCCTAAGCATATCCTCTAACACCTGATTTGTTCTTTATGTCTGTCAATCTGTCTGCGGATAATAAGCGGAGCTGAAATTCAAATTCGTGTCCATTGACTCATGCAGCATCTACTAGAATCGAGACATGAACTGATTACCTCTGTATGACACTATCTTCTTAGGTACCCCATGCAAACATACAATCTTAGATATACACAGCTCTGTTAATCTTGCCCCTGTAAGTAGTCTTCATCAGATTGAAGTGAGTTACCTTGGTCAATCGATCCACTATGACCCATATCGAATCATAACCATCCCGTGTATGTGGCAATCCCACAATGAAATCCATACCAATTTCTTCCTATTTCCATTCTGGCACTTTCAATGGCCGTAACAAATCGGCTAGTTTCTAATATTCTGCCTTGACTCTTTGACGCACATCACACAGCGCCACATGAGCTGCAACATCACACTTCATGCCATATCACCAATATCTCTTCTTCAAGACCTGGTACATCTTGGTACTGCCAGGTTGGATTGAATAAGATATATCATGGGCTTCCTGCAGAATTTTCTCATGAAGCTGATCCACATCTGGTACACATATACTCTTCCGGAACTTGCCTGCTTCTATCATCTCCTTTACCTCCTGGATCCTAGCATCTTCAAGCTGACCCTTTCGTATATCTTGTTCGAGAGTCGGCTCTACTTTGATAGTGATCCCTTCCATATGAGCAACAAACCCAAGATTGAGTTTCTCAAACTCCTTATACAATTTCCGAGGCATCTGACTAGCCATTGCTGCATTCACATAACTCTTGCGACTCAAGGCATCAACAACCACATTGGCCCTCCCTGGATGATAGTGTATCTCTAGGTCATAGTCCTTGATGAGCTCTAACCATCTTCGTTGTCTCAAGTTGAGGTCATTCTGAGTGAAAATATACTTCAAACTCTTGTGGTCTGTGTATATCTGACATATGTGACCCAACAAATAGTATCTCCATATCTTCAAAGCATTAACCACTACTGCTAACTCTAGATTATGAGTGGGGTAATTCTGCTCGTGCTTCCTCAACTAGCGAGACGCATATGCAATTACATGTCCATCTTTTATCAATACAAAACCAAAACCTTGTTTAGAAGCATCACAATAGATGTCGAAACTCTTGTGAACATCAAGCATAACTTTCGGTGATTTACCGCCACGCCCACCGAGGGATACCCCCGAGGTGGTGAGTTTGTAGGTAGGGTGTCACCAAGATCAGGAACTCGAAGGTGCAAGAAACACAAAGTTTAGATAGGTTCAGACCACCGAGAGCGTAATACCCTACGTCCTGTGTGGTTTGTATTACCTTAGGTGGTCATCGGGTGATCTCCTAGGTGATCCGATGCATGAGGCACGAGTTGTCCCTCATGCTCCTGTTCGAGGAGGGTCCCTATCCACCTTTATATAGTCTGGGGAACAGGGTTACATGGAAGTCCTAGTTAGATACGAGACTAGGAGTCCTACCCGAGTATTTTTCGGGTAGTTTCCTACTATCTCCGACTAGTTTTACTACTGTATGAGTAGTTCTACTACGCTACGAGTAGTTACAACTGGTGTAGGGCGTGGGCCATGCCCCACCCCTTATCCTGTAAGATGTAGGTCATGTGCGCAGTCCCGTGGTCTGGGTCTGACAATAACCAATACTGGTGCAGTAGTCAACCTTTTCCTCAACGCATCAAAACTATCATGACCATACAAACTCTTTTCCTTTCACAAGTAGTGAAGTAAGGGGTTTCACTATCTTAGAGAAGCCTTCAATAAACCTCCTGTAATATCTCGCGAGTCTTAGAAAACTCCGGATTTCTGACACTGTCTGTGGTAGCTCCCCCTTCAACACATCCCTAACTTTCCCTGGATCAACTGCAATACCTCCATCTGTGATGACATGACCAAGAACGAGACCTCATTCAGCCAGAATTCACACTTGCTGAGCTTGGCATATAACTGATTCTCCTTGAGTTTCTGCAGAAAACTCAAATGTTCCTCATGTTCCTCCTCATTCGTGGAGTAAACCAATGAACGCCACTACAAACTTGTCAAGATATTCCATAAATACCTTGTTCATCAGGTACATGAAATAGGCTGGAGCATTTGTCAACCCAAAAGTTATCACTGTATACTCATATAGCCCATCTCTAGTAGTGAAAGTTGTCATGGCAATATTTGAAGGTCGTATTCTCAGTTGATGATACCCTGACCTCAAATCAATCTTGGAAAATATTCTGACTCCCTTCAACTGATCAAACTGATCTCAGTACCAGGTAATGGATACTTGTTCTTGATAGTAACCTCATTCAATGCTCTATAGTCAAGACACATCCTCTGTGTACCATCCTTCTTCTCAACGAATATCATAGGTGCTCCCCAAGGTCAAGAGCTAGGACGGATGAACCGTTTATCTAGCAATTCGTTTAACTGTTTCTTAAGTTCCTCTAATTCTCCAACTAACATTCTATATGGCCTCTTAGCAATAGGCGCAGTACCAGCCAAAAGATCTATGAGGAATTCGATGTCATGTTCAGGTGGCATACCTGACAAATCATCGGGGAAGACGTCCGGGTACTCCCACACCACTCTGATGTCCTCAATCAAATTTGCCTTTAGCTAGTTCACTGCATAGTTTGCTGCAGATGGAAGCGTTGCAATGAACTCAAACCGTCCACCTTCTGAACTAGTGAGAAGCGCTAACCTCTTGGAACAATGAATGACTGCATCGTACTTTGTCAACCATCCCATTCCAAGAATAATGTCAATACCACTGGACTCCAAGACCATTGGATTTGCACATAATTCTTTACCCATAATCTGTATTTTCACCCCAAGACACTGATATATAGCCCTCATATTTCCCCCAGGTGAGTTTACTAGCACGGAACTAGGCATGATGCATAGAGGAATAGAGTATTTAGCAACATACTCGGCAGAAATAAAGGAATGCGATGCTCCAGAATCAAACAAAACTGATGCAAGGGCTGAGTTTACTAGGAATGTACCGAACACAACGTCTTGAGCCTCCTGAGCGGTCTTCGCGGCCACATGATTCACACACCCGCGGATGTAGTTCTGCTCACCCTTGTTGTTCTGCGGTGTCTGGTTGTTGTTTCTGGGCTACTGCTGCTGTGGATCTGCCTCTGTCCACTGTTGTTGAACTGGCCTGGAGTGTTCTGGTATCTTGGGGCAACGATTGGCGTAGCGACCAGTCTCACCACACCTGAAGCACATGTTACCACCAGTGGGAACAGGAGTGTTGTTTCTCACAGGTGTTCCAGTGGGAGTGTTCTGGCGATTCTGCGGAAAATTGGGGCGCTACCTGATTGACCAGCATGCTGAGCCTGCTGGTGGTGGTTCTGCTGATTGGGGCGCTAGTATTGATTCTGCCCGAAGTTGACATTTTGTCCTCCAGTGCGAAAAGGTGCCCCTTGGGGGCAAAGCGGGGGCGTGAGTTGTTGTTGAACTGCCCTGGTAACTCAAATTTTCTCTTCTGCTCGCCCATCTTCTTGTGAGCATTTTCGACCATGATAGTGTTTTCTAGCGTCTTTTGGAAGTTCCCAAATGTGTGCACCATGAGCTGATACTTGATAGGACCGATCAGTCCATCCCTGAAGTGATCCTACTTCTCTTCATCATCCACCACAACTGCGGGGGTGTAGCGGGATAACTGAATGAACTTGTCCCGATACTCACTCACAGACATGGCTCCCTACTTCAGTGCAAGGAACTCTTGCTTCTTAAGCTTCATCAAACCCTTAGGTATGAGTTGCTCTCTGAACTTGTTCTTGAATTCCTACCAGTTGATGGTGTTGGGGGCGTCATGAGCTATGGTGTAAGCGTCCCACCAATCTATAGTAGTTCCTTCCAGTCTTCCTGAAGCATAGAGGACCTTCTCCCTATCAGTACACTGCATGATGTTCAGCATCTTCTCCACAGTCTTGATCTAGTCATTAGCTTGCAGAGGATCAAGTGAGTGCGAGAATGAAGGGGGCTTGTGACTCATGAATTCCTTGTGTCTGTCTCTAGCTGGCGGTGGTGGCAGTGGTGGAGCTTGGTTCATCTGTGCCTGCATGTTGGCGATAGTGTTTGCCATGTTGGTCAGCAGCTGAGTCTGGATGGTGAGAAACTACTCCATCCCTGCTGGTGGCTCTCGGTGCTGCTGACTCTGCTGAGGATCTGGGTTGAGTTGTTGCTTCTCCCCTGACGTGGCACTACGGGCTGATCAACCCCTGATTCAGACCTATTGTACACCATCTGGTCGGTTAGTGAAATGAGACTCATAAAATAAATTATGGAAAAAGGATAGGAACAAGGATAAGATAGAGATAGTAAAATAAAATAGATAACCCTAAGTTTTACTAAACTATCTAACTTTATTAAAAACTTGATGTAATTATGGTCATCACTCCATAATTCATCGCAATCATTACAAAGATTCAAATCAAGCTGTTCTCACAAAACCAAGCACACTGACTCGGACTAAGCAAACTATAAAGAACGTTCGAACTAGCGATTACAAAAAGACTCTTAAAGACACTCCTAACTTAGACTGCTAGATCTAGCATCTCTAATGGTAGCGGGTGCGGTAGACGGGCTCTCCGTAGTGGACGCACTTGCGTGGAGGTGACTCTAGCAAGTAGTCTATAGACTCATCGCTGTCATACTCCAAAGGCACCTCCTGGTCTCCTCTCAGTTGGGCCTCCAGAATTGCCTTCTCCCTGAGCGTATTCCTCAGCTTCCTCTTGACCTCTTGGATTTCTAACCCGACGGCATCCGAGTCGGTCCTGAGGGTGGCGACCAACTCGTGTGTGGTGTCCATGAGCAAGCTTCCCTCACAAGGGGGTGGAACAGGAATTTGTGCATTGGTGGCACCCTTCCTACAGCAAGGAAATTGCTGGAACCCTATGCCCTGTAGCTCCTCCTGATAGACATGGCAGAGAGAATAGAGAGCCCTCCTAGCAGCTTCACTGGTCCCTGCATCCAAGGTCTTCCTAGGCACGTCATCAAAGTGCTTATAAACTTCCCTCCAGCTGCCATACCTCTCATCTGGAACGCTGATCACCATTGCCACTAACCACTCCTCCTGCTGCTGAGCATTCTTGAACAAGGAGGCTTCAGTGGCCTTAGTGAGAAGTCAATTCTCTGCATGAATCTCCATAGTAGTGCTGGTAATGGACCTTCAGCAAAGTCCAAGTAGTGTAGCTCCTTCCCATAGTGAGGTTCTAGTGGCGGCACGTCTGCTACGGCGGCTGGCTCTGGTTCTTCATCTGGGTCATCATCACCACCATCTGCAGCAGCTGGGTCATCACCACCATCTTCTGCATTGCCTCCTCCTGCGACGCTAGATCGGCACTGTCTCCTCCTACAACGTCCACATCAGCATTGTCTTCTGCAATGTCTAGGTCATCTTTAGGAAGCTCCATGGGTTCCTCCTCAGTGTCAATGTCCACCCATCCTCCTCTGTACTAGCCATAGTAGTAGTTGTCGTCGTCATCGATCTCCACGATCACGGGGGCGTCCTCTAGTTGCACAGGCTCCTTGTATGCATGCACCTTCTAAGGAGCGGGCACCTCCTGCTCCTGTTGCACATGCACCTCCTGAGGGTGCAGGATCTAATGGGGCGGTCCACAGGTGCTCTTGCAAGCGGTCTTCCTAGTTTTGGCCATCTGTAGAGAAACAAGGATAGCGCAAGATAGAGGATATTTAAAAAGGGCTATGAGTGACCTTAAAGCAAGAAGGAGTTTGAAAAAATAGGCAAACACACTTGTTAGGCAAGTATGAAAACAAGGGTGAGATGATAGTGATATAATAAAAAAATAAGCAAATTTTTAAAAGCAAGCAAGCAGAAGCTAGGTTACTAAGCAAGATAAGCATTAAATTTCGACCATTACTAACTAGGCTAACGTCCTACAGTCAACACTACTCTAATACCACTTGTAACGACCCAACCTAGGAAAATGGCTCATGCCCACTCTGCACGCTGAGTGGACCACACCTACACTACAACTCGCTTACGCTTTTGTCCTCGCTTCGTGTAAAAGGTTTAACCTAAGATTGCAATGCTTCCTAGAGTTGGCTATTTAAGTAGGCCTTTCCCACTTTAGGCTAGCAAGGTGGGACTATCCCACACACACTTGCTACCATGATGGAGTGAGCTACCCCGTGGCCATATTTGGCCCATGGGCCTCACAACACTCCCACCCTTGAGGACTTGACGTCCTCGTCGAGCACCATCTTATCCATACAAGACACATGTTCACGATCGACTTTCCTGGCCACGTCCGTATGTCCAGTGCCGGCGCATGTGCCATACCGTGACCACACAGCATCCATGCATCATGTGCAACATGCCCGCGCATCTGCGCCCGTACGCGCCCGTGACACAGCGAAAGTTGCTCCAGGATCAAGTTCACGTACATATGATAGACGATACAAGTGTATATCCGAAACAGTATCATAATGAAAGAGAGTATTAGAGTACTTTATTACATGACCGAAAGTCTTAATCTTAAGCAAACAAATGAATATCTTTAACTAGCAGCGGAACTTCAACTTCACAGGCAGATGACTGGAAGATATACGCCTAGAACTCCTCGAAATTTTCAGGGAACTCTGGCAGCATTGGTTTCAATAAAACAAGCGTGAGTACACTTATGGTTGGTACTTAGCAAGTGGAGTAAATTATATGACATGAAAGGCTAATTTCAAGGAATAGCTGATATAGTTTGACTGCAATAAGCACTGTTAGTTGGTCAAGTTTTATTTAGCAAGCATTAATTAAGTGTAAGTATATACCATGAACTATTAAGTAAGTAAAAGAGATAAGTACCAACAACATAAATAAAGAACAACAATTTAGATCATCTTCAAGTTCAATTATCATGTGAGGGTCCAAGCTGCTCTTAACCGTGAGCACAGTGGATATCAGTTTAAACTCTGTAGAGGTTGTACACTTTACCCACAACTCGTGTTTTCCTTGATGCCCGGGTTTGCAAGACCCTTAAACACTTCCGAGCTCGGTGGCAAGGATTCACTACGAGGCCTTTACAAACATTCCCTAACTTGCAATGGTCCGCTAAGGTTTCAAGCCGCAGTGGTTATAACCCTTCCTAATGAGGAAGACGTCTTAACCAAGATCATATCTAAGACTCAAGAGGACCGAGCTATACCCCATCAACGCACTCCCCTCTTGCCCTTTTGGTAAGACCATTACAAGCTAACGTTTCTAATTAATTAGCCTAGACCAGAACCATGTAGTATTATGTTTGCACTATTTTTCTGGATGGTTCTCCATTCTCCAATTAAAGTAATGATCTTATAATTATAAACCATAAGGTATTCCAAGTGTAGCATTGTTTCCAAGTTAACCAACCATATCTAAGTAGATGAGCAACTAGCATAGCTACCATGTAAAGTAAAACAACCCAGGTTTAATCAAGAAAATACAATAGAAACTAGGCACGTCCTTAGCTTGGGATCCATCATATTATAGACGCATGCATGCATATAAAGTAAAGATGTGTATTAAGATTATTGGGACCGAAGTATCATCAAGGACCACTTGCCTTCCTCAAAACACTACTGCTGCTCAGGGACGTCTTCAAAGCCTTGCTCTTGTGGATCATCGAACTGTACACCGTCTATCTCACCATACAAGTTCATACAAGCAAATAAGTACAACAAATAACAAACAGTACACTAAACAATGTAAACAGAATATAACAAGGTTATAAAGCTACTGTACACGTGTAAGGATCGCATGAGCGCGAGAAACGATAAAATGGAACTAAAACGGAGAAGTTAAGGCTAAAACATGATTCTAGAGGTTTATTTGTAAAATTTTGAAAAATAAAATAGCTCTGAACGAAGAAATAGAGGGCTAAAATAAGATTAAACCTTAAATCTATGGTTTAGATTGGAAAACAGAGAGGCTAGGGATGGCAGGTTCTAATCTAAAGAAACGTAGGGGCTAAAATAGAAGAAAACAGACCTAAACGTAATTACTTTTGAATTGCAGCGAACTGCGGGTTGATTCTAATAAAATTGAGGGGCTCTTATGCAAAAACGCCTAGGGTTGACCGGTATGGGGTTGGTCTGACTCGGGGTAGATCGGATCTGGGCCATCCGATCTAGAACGGACGGCGGGCGGCGGGTTTTGCAGCGCTGGCTCGCCGGATTTCACCAAAACCGGGGCTCGTATTGGATTGGGGTTTGGCCTAGGAGAAGGAGAGCGAGAAGGGGAACTCGAACAGGTCTCAGAATGGGGCATCGAGGGTCGGAGAGGCACGGCGGCGGCGCGGGGCACAATTGCTCCGGCGAGCAATTACTGTGGCGAGAGAGCGAGAAAGAGGGAGAAACCAGGGGGGCTACCTTGCTCACCTCAAGGCGGAGCTCCGGCGGCGGCTGGACGCGAGATTGGAGTGGCGAGGCAGCGGATTTGAAGGCGCGACCATACTCGAGCGGCGGTGGCGGCGCGAGCTAGGGTTTGCGAGGCGAAGGGCAGCGGCTGCGGGCTTTGGTGGGTCAAGGAGGGTCCTGGCGGCTGCTTTTATAGGGGCGGCCATGGGTCCTTGGCATGCGTGCCAAGGCGACACGGGGAGGCATGCGCCAGCCGGACTCGGGCTCGAGTCCGAGCCTGGCTTGAGGTGGGGGACGGACCCAACGGGCGGAGCCCACCTAGTAGCGAGGAAGAGGGGACAGAAGGGAGAGAGAGAGAGAGAGAGAGAGAGAGAGAGAGAGAGAGAGAGAGGGGCGGAGCAGGCCGGCCTGGGCTGGGCCGCGCGGGAGGAGGAAAGGAAGGGAAGAGGCGAGGGAGATTTGGGCTAGGCCAAAAGAGAGAAGGAAGGGGGAGAGGAAAAGAGAGAGGTTTAGATTGAGCCTAAAAGAGAAAAAGAGAGGAAAGAAAAAAGGAAACAATCAAATTCATTTGAATTTAAGTTGAATTTAAATTTTACTGAAAGAAATAAAAGCAATAGAACAATGCGATGCGGCATGAAATGCATAGGACCTATATTTTCTTATATTTCTTTTTATAGCTAAGTAAATTATTTATAATTCGCGGTAAATGCTTAAAATCAAAAGGAATAAAAAACTTTATCGATCGTAAAAAGTCTAGCAAATTTATTTAGATTTCTGATTTGAAAATTAGCATGCTACACTATCATTCTCTTTTCCAAGGTGAAGGTGGAAAATGGCTCCTCAACTTATTTCTGGAGGGACACCTGGCTTTACCACGGCCCCATTGCTTCCACCCACCGTGCTCTTTTCTCACACACCGTAAGGCCGGATATTTCAGTTCAATATGTTTTCCAAAATGGGTTTGATTTGCATCTGCGTCCAGACTTACTACGGCTGCCCGCCGTGAGCTAGAAAACCTCTTGTTTGCTCTTTCGCAGGTTCATCTCACCATGAACGCCCCTGAACAGAGGCTGCTTGTCTCAACGACTGCAAAGTTCAGTGTCCGTGATGCGTACAAGAACTTGACATGCACCGGTGTGCAAGTCCAAAACAGCATCAATATTTGGCGTGCGAAGATTCCAAACAAAGTCAAGATCTTCTCGTGGTTGTTCTTTAAAGACCGGTTAAGCACCCGTACTAATCTGTTCCGCAAAAATGTCCTGGATGACGACAAGTGCCAAAGATGCGGCTCCTGCGTACTCGTCGCCACCTGTTCTTTGGTTGTGCAAGCAGCGCTGAACTTTTGGACAGCTCTTCAACTAGTGAGTATTATCTCGCGTAGGACAGACATGCTATGGTGCATGTCGATGCCGCCTGAAGCTCCGCAGCTAGTCTGGCCGGATGTTGTTCTTACCATCTTGTGGCGTATATGGGAAGCAAGAAATGGCTTCACGTTCCGTGCTGAAGTCAATCGTCGCCGTATAATCTCCACCGTGTGCGATGACTTGGATGTTTGGTCTCATCATTATTCTAAACCTTTGGACAAGGAAGCGCTACGCCGGTGGCGCTCTTTCCTTCGTCATTGTAATTCTACCTGAGCTTCGGCACCTTTCGTGCCTTTTTGAATGAAATTTCCAGGTGGGGATATCTCCCCCCAGTTGCGTTCAAAAAGAAAAATACATTAGGATCCCAAATAGACAAGGTTCACACATTATAGTTCACACATACATCCAAATTGTGACAAAAAAAAAGTAGAAAGAAAACGAATAGGAGAAGATGGATTCCCCGTCCCAGATGCTACTTCAATTCAGAGGAGTTGCCTCGGAAAAAAAAATCAGAGGTGCGTCAGAGCCGCCAATGCCCAAACCCCATCCTCTTGCCTGCTCTCATGTTTGATGATGAGCTCGATTTAGGCACAGCTTCGGTCCGCTCCTACCTTATCCGCGGACCGCGGGAAAAGAATGTGGCATCCACCGCCGCAGCATCCACAAGCAAGAAGCAAGAACAATTGAGTGACGAGGACGCGCCATGGCGGTGTCTCCACCGTTTGCTACTCCTGGAGAAGCTTCTGCTGCAGCCCGCCGCGAGCTCCGCCGCCGCGTGCAGGCGAGAGCCGCGAGCAACGCAGCCGCGGCTCGCGAGCGTGGTGGTGCCACCAAGCTCCACCCCGGCTGAGAAACATCTCCGGCCGTATCGCCTCCTGATCCAAGAAAAGCATCAGCCCAATCGAATTTAACTCCAGCGCATCAACAGGAAAAGGGCTGGCTGATAATAGGCCCGGTTTCATCCTCCGGACTAAAATTTAGTTACCTCGTATCGGATGTTTAATATCAATCAGAAATATTAAATATAATCTAATTATAAAATCAATTGCATAAATAAAATCTAACTTACGAGATGAAACTATTAAACCTAATTATTCCATCATTAGCGTATGTTTACCGTAGCACAGCATTGCAAAATCATATATTAATTAGGTTTAATGGATTCATCTCACGAATTAGTCTTCATTTATATAATTTATTTTATAATTAGTCTACGTTTAATACTTCTAATTAATGTTACGTGACGAGAACTAAATTTAAAGTTTAGTCAACCATAATCAAACGGCACCATAGTCCCTATATATTTGTCCCCACGCGATACCCTCTCTACGTCGTATTAAGATATAGAAAGAAAAAAACCGAACTCTGGAAAGAAAAGGCAACTAAATCAAAGGGGGAAGAGCAGGAGCATTTTAAGGCTGCCTCCCTAACACTTTGAATGTGTTCATTTTACTGATCTGACCAGTGATATTTCTGTCTCAATTGAAGTCAACCTTACTATACTCGCTTGTAGGAGATCATCGCTCAGAAGGGGCATATTTTGAATAATAAACTTAAGATGTGCAAAATCATACCTGTCCGGGAGGTGAAGCAGAGGATGGGTAGCATGGGTAGCCCTCGTTCATACAAATGAGATCGGCGACTGAATGGTTAAAGCGCCCAACTCATAATTGGTAAATTTGCAGGTTCACTTCCTGCTGGATGCGAATGAACTCCAGCGCAGTCGAATCAACTTGTGCCGCCCGCAAAATTCCCTCCTTGCCTCCGCTACCATGGGAGTGGAAGAGCAACGACAGGGAGGCGGTCGAGCAGCGGCACGGGCAGCGTGGGGCAGAGGACGGGCGGCCCCCGCCAGCACCAGCATGGCCGGCGGAAGGCGCGGCCGTGCCCACATTTGCAAGGCCGGCCGAGGTCTTCCTGCGGCCCGCAGCAGCCCCGCGAGCCGACGCCGCGCCCACGCCCACGCCGGCAGCAGCTCGACGGGCCGGCGCCGCACCTCCGGGGCGCTCAGGAGCATGGCCGGCTCCGCGTCCCCGGCCTCAGGAGCATGGACGGCGGGAGGCCCTCCCTCCCCCCACATCAGTAGCTCCATCCGGATCTGCCTCCCGCAGCATACACGCCCTCCGCCACGGGCGCAGCAGCCACCTGAAAAGTTTATCAAGCCAATGAATAGTGACAAATAAAGCACCTTTTCTCAGTGGGAATTCATTATAAAGTTGGTGATACAGATACGAAGAGAGGCATAACGAACAATGAACCAAGTTATTTCTTAGTGTTGTCAATTTGTACATCTAAACAAATTATGTTGCACATATAACGTTCATATAGTTGTTTTGTCCTCATTGTGTTAGGTACTTAAAAAAAGTTTGAAAGGAGGGTACTTCAATTTTACGGCCGTCTGTTCAATTATTATTATTATTATTATTATTATTATTATTATTATTATTATTATTATTATTATTATTATTATTATTATTATTATTATTATTATTATTATTATTATTTCTTATAAACTGTAAATGGAAACTTGAATAATCTAAACAATACATTTGAAACTGTCATCAATTTTGTATATATCATCTATATTGGAACATATGGACGCAAATATGAATTTTCTACAATTTGCTTAGCATTTTTTGAGACAGATATAATTCAAATGTAAATTTCTATGAATAACCGCACAAAAATCATTAGATCTCTAGAAAATAGCTTTATGTATTGTATTACATGTATAAAATGCTTTGGGAGTATATAAGACTACTTTTTGTGCAATTTACCTAAAAAAATTATAAAATTTTGTGCCGAAGGGTGCTCGAACCTAGATCACAAACTTTTAAAGCAAAACCCCTCTCCACTGCGCCATGCAACCACATTCAAGCAACTCCTCTCCACTATACCATGCAACCATATTCAATCTTGGGTGGTCAATTTGTACCGGTACGGCGGACTCTACATATTGGTGGGGAAGGGGCAAAGCGCAACCCAAACAACACGCCAAGTTGCTGAAATCCTCTAACCCCTTACCTCCGACCGCCTCCGTTGCTTCACTAGCCACTCTGCCGCCCACACCGCCTCACGTCCGCCTCCGCCTCCGACGCGACCCCGGGCCGCTGCTCCAACCCTTGGCAAGGACCGCCGCCGCCTACTTCGACGCGACCCCAGGTTGCCGCTTCGAACCTAGGTAGGACCGCCGCCGCCCGCCTCCGACCCTAGGGACGTAACCACTCACTTTTAGAAAATTTGTAGAAAATTTGTAAGATTTATGGATTGGTGTGTGGTCAAGATATCTCTTGTAGGATGTATGAAACCATCCGGATCGCCGTATTTATTGGTTATCAATACCACTTGATCACGTTTGAGCATCTTAGAGTATAATAACTATGAAATGGTTGCTTAAGGCATGTTTGTGATGAATCAAGTAGAGTTTTGGATGCCTTGGTTTGTTAATCATAATATAAAATGATAAACTATAAGTTGTAATAATTTTGTACCCCTATTTAATTATGTAAAAGCTATGTGTGCAATGTCTGTTGTGCCCTCATGGAAGCGATCCTGAGTACATGGATGATGAGACAATTGGTAAGCGAAATATTCATGAATCACATGACGGACTGCCAAATTTACACCGTTTTAGGAGCATTTGCCTAATTATCCTGTCAAATGACGATCAAGCACTCTTGAGCTGGTTTAAATCGAACTACAATTACCTTATCACTCCCCATTATCGTGGAAAACTGGTTCTAGTGTTTTTTGTAAACACTAACATTTCTTAACTAAAACCAAGAGTGGCAGCGGTCGAGTATTTTGAGAACATATTTTCCTAACGGCAGAGTATAGTACCGATTCTATAATTGAACATGCTTTTCAATCTTGATTTTATACATAATTTACGTGATTTAAAGAGATTCTTAGCAAGAATTTATATATAGATGGTGACAGGAAACAAGAGAAGAGCACGAGGACAAGGACACTAAAAATCTATTTTACATTCCTAGTGGACCATCTACAAAGATGATATAGTTGACATGTATCCCTAAATCTTTGGCAAATAAGGCATTTTGACCCCTCAATGTTATCCTGATGTTATACTGAGGGTCAAATTCATCCCTCAACTTTTAAATTGGTGTTATTGCCATAATTTAGGCGGGCCAGAAAGGTGGGCCGTGGAGCAAGATGGGCTTGAAGGATAATTATAATGGGTTTGCGAATCGGACCCTTTGCAGATGTTTTGGGCCAAGGTTGGCCGTGTATCTAGATAAGTATGTATGTTTAAACAGTTTAGATATAGATAGTTAAGATTTGTGTCGTATTTGGTTAGGATTGGTTAGCAGAGACAAGTCTACGGACTATAAATATGTATCTTGCGTAAACAATAAAAAAGATCGAACCATTCACCAACAACTCTCGGCGCATCGCCACCCCTATTCTAGGGTTTCTCGGGTAAGCGCCGTGTGGCCCCGGTCACGCCCTGCGTGATCGGGGCGGTACCGTTCTTACTTATTTGCTTTTCGTGTTCCTCGTTCTGAAGCGTTGTTGATGGCGAGTAACACCAGTTATCTTGGCGTTTATACGGTAGCATCGGCTCTTTCATGTGTTAATTATGCTTCGCTTGTTTCCTATAAATGTTTGGCTGTCCGTGTATTCGATCTCAGGTATAAGGGCAGTGTCTTGCTCTCTACTTATTTAGTAGATCTAATCTGTTACGGTTAGTCTTCGTTAATCGAGGGTTTAGTTCAATATCTGCATGATTAGGCCCTTTAAACAGATTGAATATCCCGGCAGTATTCTGGGTACCTTATAACAGCTTGAAAAGGGATTGTTCCGGAAATCGGCTTTGGGTTGGTTTTTAGGCCTCTGCTTAGGTTGTTGTTTTGTTACCTTCAGCATCTGTTAGGCTCAGTTACGTGGAGGATGTTCCAATTATGTGGTGAGAGCTTTAATTGTCGTAGGTTGGATTAGCTTAGTGATTACAGAATGAGATTTATATTACCATCGGATATATTTGATTTATTTATAGATCCGATCCGATACCCAGCACAATCGGCTCTTTACAGCCGATATCGAGAATCATCCGATGAGCCGATCACGGCTCAGAATAATGTTTACATGTGTCTGTGTATGCAGGAAACTAACCCATAACACCTTCCTAATCAGGTACAAGGTCAGGTGGCACGCCTAGCAACCCAGAATCCAGGTCGTGTGCCGGATCTCGGGCCGTTGACCGAGGGACCGGGGCCCACCAGCAGTCCCGGGAGCCTCCCGGCTCCTCATGTTGCCCGTCGCTGCTCGCCGGTGGGTTTTGACCGACAACATATTCTGGAACGCCCAGTGGGACCATCGTCGCCATCATCTTCATCGACTTCGTCATCTTCTTTGACTCCATCGACTGCTATTGACGGGATGGCGAGGGATGAACCGATCACCTACGAGGAGCTGCCTGCTGAACATAAGCAGAAATATGATGAGATTAAGGCTATATTCGAAGCCGATCTCATCGGCTCTTTCGAGAGGACCCGCCACCACGGCGTCAAGTCGAAGGGGTTTTCACCTGAAGGCGCTCTTGATGGCGTGGATCTGTCCACCCCATCGGAGGACCATACCAGAGCTCTACGGCAAGAAGTAAACTACGCGGTGGCCCACTCGCTGCACCGACACTGTGAGAGCCTGGTTAACGCTTTCGAGCGTGTTGCCCTGCGTGTGCTCCAGGAAATTATGAAGCATCAATACTCTCCAACGGGACCTAACTTGGGGAGCCATAAAGGGGAATTGCCATTCCAAGCTAGGCCACCAGTGCCGTATGCGCTCGCGGCTGCGGAGTCACAAGGCTCTCCGGCCTACATGGTTTACAAGGTGGGAAGTGATCCCGTGGATCACCAATTCTTCAGCGAGCCGCCCAAGGAGATCCCGCATGGATATATGTGTGCTTATATACCGGACAGCAGTAATCCGGTACATTCAGTACAGAGGGCAGCTGGAGGAGTCCTGTGGCAGAACCAACCTGAATTACACCGGCTTAAGTACGCGAGTCCTCTCTTGAGGGCTACCTCATGCTTTAAATGGTATAATCCCTTGGCCTGTCGGGTAACGTCCCGATAAATCACCGAAAGCAGGATCAAACAAGGTACCTCGCACGAAGACGAGTCCAGAGATACAAATGCCATTACACTTTACAACACAGGCAGGTATATTACATAAGTGTATAAAAGCAACAATTGTTCCCAAGGAAGGGACATTATTACAAAACGGTTTAAGTTTTAAGTCAAAGCAGCGGAGTTTGAAAATATGGACACTGTACACGTTGTTATTACGGATATCATGCTAGCCCTGGCATGATATCACTCGGCGGAATCTGTGTTGGCCGGGGACGGATCCCACTCCACGGACCAACCATCAGGCAAGGGTAGGGCCACGGTGTAATGAAAACTAGCTCATCAGGGAGACTACCTGAAGTAGATAGTTACAAAGCAAGATTGAGTATGCTAATACTCAGCAAGACTTACCCGCTCATGGTATACTTAGCCATGTACCTAGACTTATGCAGGCTTTTCAGGTTTTGAGTAAAATTTTCAGCTGAAAAGCAACAAAGAGTAGGTCCTTAATTTCAACTTTGAGCTTTCAGTTTCTAGTTGATTAACCATTCTAGGTAAGCATCTATACTACTCAAACATGGTAGAATCTTTAGTCAAACATCATCTTTGATAAACTCATAATTGCTCTTATTACTCTATGTGGCAAAGGGATTAAGCAGTCTCAATCTCCGCGAGAAACGGACGATTCCTGAATCGAATTTCAAACCTTGCAAGGGTAAACCTAACTCACACGCTTGGAACACCAAAGGGCCGTTCCGAAGCAACCGTTTGCCTTTCATTCCGACTCGTGGATCAGATCCACCACAAGCGACTGTGGGACCATACGCACTTCCAAAGTGCAGGACGTACGTCTGTAGCGCGACTACAAAACCCGTACTCCTGGTTGCCCAGCAACACGTATTCCTACACGTCGAATCGAGTAACAGGAAGAACCAAAATACGAGTGGTGGGAGGTATGTCCACTCCTCGGGCCGATTGGTTACTAGGCTTACCGCTTACCATATTTCGCGGCATGTGGCTAGTACTTTCAAACGCTTAACCACCGCTACCACACACTGCGACCTTATCAAGTTTCACAACATAGACGGGGTATCACCTCAACCACGATACCTCACAAAACTCCCGTCCGTCATCCTTATAGTGATAACAGGAATGTAAACATCACAACTCCTATATCGCGCGAGTGACAGGGAATCACCCGACTTCTACCGGTCCTATTAGCATAGCAACTAATCGGACTCCAGTGCTAATATTCAATACATTGGTTCCTAGGAAAAAATGCAACTAGGGTTTCAAGCAATTCTTAAGAACTTAATGCATAGAAATGTATAAATAGATATAAATGGCAGTGTAAAGAAAATAGTGGGTTATGTCCGGGGCTTGCCTTCTTGCGTAGGATTGGGAGCAGTAGGGTCAAAGTTGTCCGAACTTTGGTTCGGAGCTTCAGTTAAACCTTCGACGGCGTCCCCGGGGTCTTCAGCTGATTCCACTCCTTGTTCCGGGATGAGCTCGTAGTCACCGTCGGCGAGAGTAGTCGAGTCTACATGATATGCAAAGTATAAGTTATGGAATGCATATACTTTTATTTTAATTCCCGATAAAGTTGCAATCCAATAAAAATATAATTTACTTATTACACATATCATTTACTTCTCTACTGGGCAGTCATTTATCGGGTATTAATCATTTTACCTAGTTACATTAAGTAATAGGGTTGGTTACTCTAATTATTTAATTAATGGCATGGGGAAACATATTGAGTTGGTTTTAAATACTAAAATAACTATATTGAATAGCTTTATTTATTTGCTATGTTAATTATTTATACCAACTCTAGGTTATTATTAAACTATGGACTTATTATAGCATGTTCTATTTGTTCTAGTTGTTTGACACCTGATCCTAGGTTGAGAATTTAAGGACAGGTTACACTACTTAAGAATAATACCTCAAAATATTTTCAGTATTTTTGAACATTTAATCCACAGATATTAAATACATAAGATTAAATAGGTATTATTCATATTTAAATTCATACATTATGAAAATATTCCAAAAACAGTAGGTCATCTATTTTTCCTAAGTACTACATATTAACACAGGATTAATGCAATTGGTTTCATATTTTTATTATTTTTCTGCTATTTATTATGCATTTTCTTAGCCTACAACTACTCAAACTTAGTATTTAAATTAGAGCACAAACTACTCATAAGCTTAAAGTCAACCCATAAGAAAAGTTGTAGATCTTAAACTAAGGATTCCAACAAATTTTAGTTTGCATTTTTATGATTTTCCCCTGAATTGATATAGAATTTCAAAGTTGGCAGCATAATTAACACAAGGGGGTCCTTCTGGCACTATTCATATGTGTCTTAAGCCTTGCAGATAGCCCCCTGGACTTTCAATTCTTCTAACACGAGGTCCTAGCCGGTCAAGACGGTGGCCGTGGTGTTTGACCGGCGTGTTCTCGCCGGCGGTGAGGGTTTGGCCGGAGATGATCTGGTCCTATGTGACCTACGTGCCCTACTGAGTTCACGGGTGGGTGATGTGCACCAAGACAAGCGACGGAGCATGGCCGGCGGCGATGAATCGCGGCGGCCATGTCGGGGTGCTCGCGGTCCCGGTGAGAGGCCGGCGAACACGGACCACTAGGGCGCGCATGAGCATCACAGAAGTGTGGGAATGCTTTCCCCGTGCCTAATTTGGTTGGAGACAAGGCGGAGGGTGGTGCTCGATGGTGGAGTGAGCGTCGGGTTCTTACCGGCGGCGATGGCAGCTGGTGTTCTGCGGGCTGGGGCGATGGAGGGTGGCGGGGAAGTAGTCGAGGAGCTTCAGGGTGAGATGGAGATGCACAGGATGGAGGCAATTGGGGTCGAGGAGGGCCGGAGAGAGGTGTCCCACGGCGAACAGAGAGCGGCGGCGGGTGAAGATCACCGGCAATCGTGGGGGAGCCGGTGTGGTGCATTAGGGGACCAATTGAAGGGTCGTAGAGCTTCACGGGGTCGATGTGGTGCTAGCTGAGGGGTTGTGGTGGCGCGGGAGAGCTCGGAGTGAGCTGCCCACGGTGTGCAGGAGGCGGCGGCGAAAGTCGAGCTAGCCGGAGCTGGGGAAGACAAGGCTTGGATGTGGGAGGGTGAAATTGGATGGGCTGTAGAGCACCAGTTGGTCACTGTAGTGCTGTGGGAGCACTGGATTGGGGTGGAGCGATGGCAGCGGCGGCTGTCAACGGTGGGCAGTGGGGCGGCGAAGGTCCGGTGAGGGAGTAAGTTCGGGAAACGGAAAATGCAGTGGAAAGGAAGTGCGGCAATGGGTAAACAAGATCATAGAGTGGGTGCTGAGCGCGGGTTAAGGCCAGGAGCGATGCTACGGTGCTAGCAGGAGCTGGCAACGGCGGCGAGGGCGTGGCGGCCGGCGAACGGCTCGGGAATGCGTGGCGCGCGCATGAGAGGGCAGCAGGGGAGGGGAATAGAGCTGGGACAGGGAGAGGACGACGCGTGGAAGTGATCCCAGCAGGAGGTGGCGCGGGGGCGGTGGCAGAGCGGCGGCCAGAGGCGAAGGACTGCACCGGCGGCAGGAAGCAGAGCAGGGCCACGTGCGCGAGGAAGAAGAAGAGAGGGGAGGGGTCCGGGGGACTAGTTTGATATTTCTAGAAAGTTCAAGGACCTCTCGGTAAACTAAAATTTCTCACTGCTATAAAGGTCAAATGAGAAAATGCTAAAAATGAAAGTTGTAGAGTTTTTCAAACTCTACAACATTGTTTTAGGGCTCAAGTTTAGAAATTCAAAGTTTACAACTTTTTAGGTTAAGTTTTTGAATAAAGGTAGAATTTGAATTACCTTTGTATTTATCCAAATAAATTTGATCAAATTTTGGGCATGTTTACAAATTTTTCCTGGATTGTCATGATTACTTGTATTCTTACATATTAGTCCTTAAGTAAACCTGAATTTGACTTTCATATTTCAATTATTTCACATGTAAGCCTTTAGATTGTTGTTTTAATCACACATAGATCCCTAGTTTCACACAAAGGTCTATTTTTCTTAGGTTTTAACCCACCTTTTACACTTCCTTCCCTATGGTCATTTAAATTTGACACTTAGTATATATTTACCCAATTACACTCAAGGATCTGTATGTTTCAAAATTACAATTATACCCCTGGTTATCTGTACTACTCACATACACCATAACAAGCATGCCTATATTACGTTAAAACTTAGTGTCTATGTTTCTAATTACCTGAATGTTACAAGTCCCTGGAACGGATGCAGACAAACAAGCGTTGCTACACGCCACCGGGCTGAGTCACGATGGTGCGCACTCGGCCCCAGAATCACAGACGGCGGAACAAATTAGTACCATTCTAAGAGAACAGTTTGGTATTCTACCAAAGAGGAGGGCAATCGACTATACTAAGCCGTATCCTAGTGATTATGACTTAATTCCCCTACTGCTAAGTATCGGCTTTCTGAATTCACTAAATTCAGTGGAGCACAAGGATCTAGTTCTATTGAACATGTGAGTCGATACTTAGCGCAATTAGTGATGATCTCGGTGTCAGATCCCTTGCGAGTAAGGTTTTTCTCGCAATCTCACAGGGCCAGCCTTTGGGTGGTACACATCATTAGGCCATGATTCGATTCGCACCTGGAAGCAGCTTGAGGAGCAATTCCATATTCAATATCATTCGAAAGCTGCAGAAGCAAGAATTGCCGACTTGGCGCAAGTGCGGCAGAAGCGCGGGGAAACCGTGGCAGAATATGTCCAACGCTTCAGAGAAGTGAAGAACTGATGTTACTCGACACGGATTTCAGATAAAGAGGCGGTCGAGTTGGCATATCTGGGATTACTAAAGCCGATCAGGGATCTGGCTTTTCAATTGGAGTTTACCTCTTTGGCGCATTTGGTGCAGAAGCTAACAACGCTTGAGCAGCGCCACCCAGAGCTATATATAGATAAGTTCAAACGTCTAGTGGCATCGGTTGACACAGAAGAAGCTGAAGATGTAAGTGCAATCAAGCTCTTTGTGGGTTTTGGTGTTGATGACTACCTAATTAGGGAACTAATGAGATTCATCGAGATGATATGCAGGAAATTTAAAAAGAGGATGATGTACAGGTTGGAGGATCCCCCAAATTGATATGATGGCTATCTTGACTCATGAAGGCTTAATTTATTTTATATTTTGAATATTGAGTTTAAGGAAAGCCGTACTATAAAGAGGGATCCAAGAACTACTGTCCAACTGTTGAACCAAATGCTCAAATTCTGAAAACCACATCCTCATACTCAACCAAAACAGCCAGCAAATTTCACATTCAGCAGAGTTGTTTTGATGGGTGCGGCAGTGCCGCGCCTTGGTGCGGCAGTGCTGCACTTAATGTACCGCTGGGACCAGAGGGGTATAAATTCCCCAACGGTTACAGACCTCTACACAGTGCTTCCCAACGTTCATATTCGCAGAAGACAGAACCAGAGCTCTTCTCTCTCTCCTCCATTGCTCCCAACTCTCCCCTCAAGCGGATCTCCACATCCCACCACCAAATCTTGAGGGAAAAGGCAGCAAACTTCGATTGGAGAGCGGATCTACTGATTCCCCCACTCAAAAGAGCATTTGGTTCACGTTTGGCCGACGGATCTAGGGTCTGTTACTCTTGGAGTTCGCTCCTAGCCGGCTAGTGGTCGCCCTCGAGCTTGCCCCTTCGTGTGGCAGCCTTGGGAGGTCTGTAACATTCTCTTGCAGCTAGTAAAATCACCCCTCATCTCAAGAGTTCACCCTCTTGACTTGAGAACGAGGAAGGGCCGACCTTTGTGGTGAAGCCCAAGCCTTTTGTGGCAGCCTCAACAACGTGGACTTAGGCCAGCCTTTGTGGCGACGCCGAACCACGGGATAAATCCTTGTCTTGCGTGCTGATTTACTTTATTGGTTAGTTTCGTTCTTGTTCAAGGTTTGAGGCCGATCTATTTATCTACTGCGGTGTTCCCTGTTCTAGTTCCATATATGTGTTGCTGACACCTGCAGGAAGCCTAGGAATTAACTCGATCTACTTTTGTTTCAGCAGTTTTTGAATTCTGTAATTTGTGTTCTGTCTGAGCACGGCAGTGCCACACTCGGCACGGCAGTGCCGCACTCTCCTCTAACAAGAATTTGGAGTTGAGTTTTTGCAGGCCTATTCACCCCCCCCCTCTAGGCCTCTTTACTGGTCCAGTGATCCTACAAGTGGTATCAGAGCCGCGTTGCTTCGTATACGCTTCACCGCGTGAAGTATGGAGACCGGTGGAGGTTCGAGGAAGATCGGTGGCAAGGGAAAAGAAGTTCGCATGGAGGATGTTGGTAGTAGTAGTGAGTTGTCACTATCTACAGCCAGCAACACCACTCTCAAGGATGCTCCCGAAGGAAACACCACCGATGCTACGAGAAGAAAAGAAAGAAAAGAAAGAAGAGAAGCAAAGCTCAAGAAAAGAGAGGAGCGTGAGCAAGAAAAGAAGCTTCAAGAGAAGCTGAGCCGCAAGGAAGCTAGAAGAATCACAAGAGAAGAAAGAGCCAAGAGAAGAGAAGAAAGGGTCAAGAAGGTGTATGAAGCATCATCAAGTGAACTATCATCTAGTTCGGATGATGGTGATGATGATGTATCATACCATGTCTCTAAGGACAGCAAGAATGGTGAGAAGAAGAAGAAGGATGAGAGCAGCAGCAACAAGAATAAATACTCCGCTGTATCCTTCAATTATTCTTCTTATTTCACTAACCGCGATAAGAAGTCTTTCATTAATGTACCCGCGGGCAAGTTGCCTCATTTTGATGGGACCAACTTTGCCAAGTGGAAGCACTTAATGAGAGCCTATCTTATTGGCCTTCACCCCGGTCTTTGGGAAATTGTGTGCAGTGGTTTTGAAGGACCGGAGGATCCCGAAGCTCCCACAAATGATGAGCTAGCTGCTGTCCATCTCAACGGCCAAGCCACAAGCATTCTTCTTAGCGCCTTGGATGGAAATGAGTACAATAGAGTGATGAATGTTGATGTTGCAAAACAGATTTGGGACACTTTGCATCTAGCACATGAAGGTGTTGATAAAGTGAGAAAAGCAAAGATTGATTTGTTGATGGCCAAGCTCAACCGGTTTGTCATTGTTGATGGAGAAGGACCACAAGAGATGTTTGATAGGTTGATGATTTTGGTGGGCAAGATTAGAGGCTATGGTGGTGATGAGCTTGATGACCACAAGGTAGTGAAGATTATGTTAGAAGCTTACTCACCGAGAAATGAGACCGTAGTCACCTTGATTAGAGACAAGAAGAAGTTTGAGCACTTCACTCCCAATGATGTGCTTGGAAGACTTTTGACATTTGATATGCAAAGAGAAGAAGCAAATGAGAGAAGAAAGCTTGGTGAGCTGCAAGCAAGGTTGGATGGCATGAAAATCAAAGATGTAGCTCTCAAGGCCAACAAATCAAGCAAACAAGGCTGTTCAAGCAAGGCAAAGGGCAGCAAGCAAACTTCTACTTCTCAGCCCAAGAAAGAGAAGGAAATGCAACAAAATGATGATCCAACTTCCTCCTCAAGCGAAGAAGAAGACCATGGGGCAGATTTCAAGAAGATAGATGATATGGCACTATTCATCAAGAAGTATCACAAAGGGCTGAAATCAAATGGGTACAAGCTTGTGCAAAGAAGGTTCCCAAACAAGAAGAAACGGACTTGCTATAATTGTGGCAGCACCGAGCACTTCATAGCAAATTGTCCTTATGAGAAGAAAAACAACAACTACAAGAAGGACAATCATGAAGGCAAGCATGAGCACAAACAAGTTTATAAGAGAAAGAAGAAGCCTATGGGAGAGGCACACATTGGGCATGAATGGGATTCGAGTAAGGAGTCAAGTGAAGAGGATGTGAAGATTGCAACCGTAGCCATCCAAAAGCCATCCTCTACACCAAGACTCTTCAACAACATGTCCGATGATGATGACTACCACTCCTCTCACATTTGTCTTATGGCAAAGGGTGAGAAGGTAAAACTGAAAGCCACATCTCCTCCCTCACCATCTCTTGGTGATATCTCTAGTGAACTTAGTGATAGCTCTAGTGAAGATGATGTCTCTAGTGATGAGGAACTAAATGAGATAACTAGAAAACTAGACCCTTCAACTAAAATCTTCATCACTAAAACTTTGGAGGACTTAGAGAGTGTTCAAGCTGAGCTAGCAACTAGAGATGATGATCTCTTAGCACAAGAAAAGCTGTACATTGCTTGCAAGGAAGCTCTTGCATTAGAGAGAAGTGAGGTGTCCTCTTTGAGCAAAGCTTTGGCTAATGAGCAAAGAGAACATGCTCTCACAAAGAAGGCAAATATTGCACTCAATGACAAGTATTGTGTCTTAGATGAAAAGCACAAGGACCTTGAGATGCAATATAACCTTCTTTGGGAGAGCACCTCACATCCTTCTAAAGCAAAGGACACCTCTACTCCCTCCACTAGTCAAGATTGTGGAAAATGTTATAATGTTGATTTGAATGTCTATTCCACTAACCTTGCAAACATGGAGGCAATGAGAAAGGAGATTACTAGGCTCAATGCTATGCTGAATAAAAGTGGCAAAGATGAACAAAAGAGGCCAAAATACAAGGATGGGAGATTACCTCACATCAAAAATGGACTTGGTCATGAAAAAGGTAACAAAACCAATGGTCGCAAAGTGATCAATGGTTTCGAGTGTGTTCAGTTCATCAGCAAAGGAAAGATAGGTACAGATAGACCTGCACAGTGGTTGACACAAAAGCCAACCCGAGCAGCACAGCCTGTCAAGCGCAGCAGTGCTGCTGTGAAGGGCGGCAGTGTCACAACCCTAAGAAAGGGGAAGGTCACCTACTCTTCCTTTGCTCATGATAAGCCCAAGAAGCAGATCTACAAAGTGAAGAATGAGCCCCAGAAGTCGAAGAATACCATCTGGGCCACCCCAAACAGATATTCTTATCAACCGAAGGCTCATGCATATAGACAAAGCTTGAGTTCATGCTTTGTGCTGAAGAAAAACAGCAAGGGGGAGGTGTATGCCAAATATGTTGGCAAGGACAGAAATATTTATATTAACACCTCTATTTGGGTTCCTAAGATTCTTGTTACTAATATGCAAGGCCCCAAAAATATTTGGGGACCTAAATCAAGGAACTAAATCTGTTTTGTAGGCATACTCCTCCGGTGGATCAAGTTGGGTGCTTGACAGCGGATGTACAAATCATATGACCGGAGAAAGGAGTATGTTCTCATCATATTCCCCAACTACAGATTCTAGTGAGAATATTATTTTTGGTGATAACTCAAAGGGGGATGTGATTGGTCTTGGTAAAGTTGCTATTACACTTGAGCATTCAATTTCTGATGTTTTACATGTTGATTCGTTGAGTTACAATTTGTTGTCGGTTTCACAACTTTGTGAGAAAGGCTTCAATTGTCTCTTTACGGATAAGGGTGTGGAAGTCTCTAGTAGGGAGGATTCCTCTATTGTCTTCACAGGTCACCTCAAGAATAAGCTCTACTTAGTTGATTTCAACAAAAGTGAGCCTACGCTTGAGACCTGTTTAGTGGCAAAATCTAGCATGGGTTGGTTATGGCATCGCCGACTAGCTCATGTTGGGATGAGGAACTTGGCCAAACTACAAAAGGACAACCACATTCTTGGACTAACCAATATTGACTTTGACAAAGACAGGATTTGTAGCGCTTGCCAAGCCGGAAAGCAAGTAGGCGTACCTCACCCACCAAAGAGCATCATGACCACCACTCAACCTTTGGAGTTGATTCATATGGATCTCTTTGGACCGGTTGCCTACCTTAGCATCGGGGGTAACAAATACGGATTAGTTATTGTTGATGATTATTCCCGTTTCACTTGGGTATTCTTTGTCTTTGATAAGTGCCAGGTACAGGACAAGGTAAAGACATTTGTAAGAAGGGCACAAAAGGAATTCGGTCTCCCTATCAAGAAAGTGAGAAGCGACAATGGGACCGAATTTAGAAATACCCAAGTTGAAGAATTTCTTGATGATGAGGGCATCAAGCATGAGTTTTCAACCCCATACACCCCTCAACAAAATGGTGTAGTAGAGAGGAAGAATAGGACACTCATTGATATGGCAAGGACGATGCTTAATGAGTACAAGACGTCGGACATCTTTTGGTGTGAAGCCGTCAACACCGCTTGTCATGCTATCAACCGCCTCTACTTACACAAGAAACTTAAGAAGACTTCATATGAACTTCTCACCGGTAACAAACCAAAGGTATCATACTTTAGGGTGTTTGGGTGCAAATGTTTCATTCTAAACAAAAGGCCCCGAACCTCTAAATTTGCACCTAAAGTTGATGAAGGCATTCTTCTTGGTTATGGATCAAATGAGCATGCCTATCGTGTCTTCAACAAAACCTTGGGTAGAGTTGAAGTCACAATAGATGTGACATTTGATGAATCTAACGGCTCTCAAGTAGAGCAAGTTGATTCAAGTGTTGTAGGAAAGGAGGATCCACCATGTGAGGCAATCAAGCAATTGGCCATCGGTGATATTAGGCCACAAGAAGTTCAGGCCACAGACGAGGAGGATCCACAAGCTGTTGCTGCACAAGATTCCGCTGACGTACTCGATGACCAAGTGCAGCACACTCCTGCTGGAAATCAGCAGAGTGGCAGTGCCGCACTTAGGAGCGGCAGTGCTGCTCCCTCTACCTCGGCAACAGCTTCACCAACTCCTGCACCATCAATTCAGGGGGTCAATCTTGATCCCATATTTGAAGAAGAAGAAGCTGAAGGTGAAGAAGAAGAAGAAGATGTTGAGCATCCTAAACTACGCCAAATCATTCAACGGGATCACCCTATTGACAACATTATTGGAAGCATCCGAAGGGGAGTAACAACAAGATCACATTTGGCAAGTTTCTGCCAACACTACTCTTTTGTGTCACCCAAGGAACCAACCAAGATTGAAGATGCTCTAAAGGATCCAGATTGGGTTTTGGCAATGCAAGAAGAGCTCAACAACTTTGAGAGAAATCAAGTGTGGAGCTTGGTGGAAAGACCCAAGACCAACATCATCGGCACCAAGTGGGTTTTCCGCAACAAGCAAGATGAGAATGGCGTGGTGACAAGGAACAAGGCAAGATTGGTAGCTCAAGGCTTCACTCAAGTTGAGGGCTTGGACTTTGACGAAACATATGCACCGGTGGCAAGGCTTGAAGCAATCCGGATACTCTTAGCCTTTGCTGCTCATCATGACTTCAAGTTATACCAAATGGATGTCAAAAGTGCATTTCTCAATGGTCCAATTCATGAATTGGTATATGTGAGGCAGCCACCAGGATTTGAAGATCCCAAGTTCCCCGACCACGTCTTCAAGCTCCATAAGGCGCTCTATGGGCTTAAGCAAGCTCCAAGAGCATGGTATGAATGCCTTAAGGATTTCTTACTCAAACAAGGCTTTGAAATAGGCAAAGCCGATCCTACACTCTTTACACATAAAGTTGGCAATGATTTATTTGTGTGCCAAATATATGTCGATGACATAATATTTGGTAGTACTAATCATGTGTATGTTGAAGAGTTTAGTAGGACCATGACAAAGAGATTTGAGATGTCTATGATGGGTGAACTCAAGTTCTTCCTTGGATTTCAAATCAAGCAATTGAAGGAAGGGACATTCGTATGCCAAACCAAGTACACCCAAGATATGTTAAAGAAATTTGACATGGTGAATGCAAAGCCAATCAAAACTCCCATGCCAAGCAATGGACATCTTGATCTTGATGAAGAAGGAGCACCCGTGGAGACCAAGGTATATCGTTCCATGATAGGCTCTTTACTTTATCTTTGTGCATCTAGGCCCGACATTATGCTTAGTGTGTGCATGTGTGCTAGATTTCAAGCTAACCCGAAAGAGTGCCATTTAACGGCTGTTAAGAGAATCTTGAGATATTTAGTGCACACTCCTAACCTTGGCTTGTGGTATCCCAAGGGCTCTAAGTTCAATCTACTTGGGTATTCGGATTCCGATTACGCCGGTTGCAAAGTAGATAGAAAAAGCACTTCGGGGACTTGTCAATTCCTTGGACGGTCCCTAGTGTCTTGGAGCTCTAAGAAGCAAAATTGTGTAGCCCTTTCCACTGCCGAGGCCGAGTATGTTGCAGCCGGTGCATGCTGTGCTCAACTACTTTGGATGAAGCAAACCTTAAAAGATTTCGGATGTCAATACTCAAAAATCCCACTCTTGTGTGACAATGAAAGTGCTATCAAACTTGCAAACAATCCTGTAGCACACTCTCGCACCAAACACATTGACATCCGTCATCACTTCTTGAGAGACCACGAACTTAAAGGAGATATCGAAATTCGCCATGTGAGCACCGAAAAACAACTAGCCGATATCTTCACTAAACCTCTTGATGAGTCAAGGTTTTGTGCTTTGCGCAGTGAGCTAAATATACTTGATTCTCGTAACGTGGTTTGAACTCCTGCACACCTTTTGAGTGATCAACTAGCATGTGTAGGAAAAGAATTTTAAAATAAAACATCATATTGGGTTTCAAAACTAATTGCAAAACTAGCTCCAAAGTTTCTGACCATAGCTTGTATTGATTATTTGTTTCTGGTCATGAAATTTGGAAAATATAGGTCCATATCTAAGATAGGAAGAGTCACCTAGATGGTAGCTAAAACTGGTCACACTGGGCAGGTGCGGCAGTGCCGCTCCTAGTGCGGCAGTGCCGCACTTACGGTTTTCTATTAAAAATTTACCCGTGACTTATTCTCTCTGTGGGGGCCCGTTTTTATTCTTTCCTATCTACTCTGGCCCCGCAGTAACTCTTCCTCTCTCTCTCTCTTCTCCCCGTCGCCCGTGACCGTGCGCTCTCTCTCCCTCTCGCGCGCACACGGGGTGACGGCCGCCGCGCGCCCTGCCACAGCAGTGCTGCGCCGCCCCTGGGTGTCCTCCTGCTCGACAGCACCCAAGGGCTAGGGTTCCTGGCCGGACCCCTTCTCTCCTTTCCTCTCCATTCCACGCGGGCAGTCAAGGTAAAACCCTAACCAAATCTGTTTGTGTCCGATTTGTGCAATGTGATGTTCCTGCTCTCGGATTTCTGTTTCTAGATGCAATGTGGGGTATTTAGAATTGATTTTGATGGTTTAAATTGAATCAATTTGGTGTTCCATGATTTGGAAGAAAAAGGGGGAGGGCGGCAGTGCTGCCCAAGGCAGAACATCAATGTTCTGTGTTGATTCAAACAGCAATATATACCTCTTTCATCCACGTCATTGATAACCAAATAGATTGGATTTACTCTTTACAAAGTCAAGTCTTTATTTCTCATGTTTATTCTCTCAAATTCGTGAGCAAACATCATAACTTTTAGACTGTGATTCAGAGATTTTGGTAAAGAAAAGATGGAACTTGGAGATGATCAGAGAGGCAAGAGAAAGCCAATTAGAAAGCAGCTTGCTCGCAGAGGCAGGGGGAGGGGATCCAGCAGCAGTGCAGCCCCTCGAGAGTCAGTTGACAGGGAAACTCATAGGCAGAACATGCATCAGGAGGAGTTGCAGCAGCAGATTGGGTACACCATCCCTACTGAAGGTGATCAAGGCACTCCTCTTCACCTTGCAAATGCTAACATTGGATACATGGTCTTAAGAACAGAAGAGTTTATCCTCACAGCTCCAAAGAATGCAGCAAATCACCGTTTTGAAAGCTATTACAGAAAATTCAAGGAAGTGGCAGATGCTAGAGAGATCAATACTTATACAAATCCAAAGAGTCTAGTTGTTGATCATAGATTTTGGGATGGGTTCCATTCCAACTTCTATGCTTCTGTCATTTTTGACTGTAAGAAGAGTAAGATTTGCAAGATGCACTATATTGACTGGGCAGCTATGAGAGACAAAAATGAACCCGAGTTCAATGCTGCAATTAACACTTGTGAAAAATATGAGTTGACTAACATCATGGGTTTCAGGTATAATTGGAATGTGGAAATCCTTGCTCAGTTTCATTCCACATACTTTTGGAACAGAGATTCAGATGAGATCCACTGGATGACTGATGGTAGACACTACCGTGTTAGCTTTACCACTTTCTGTCAGATTCTTGGTTTTGGGCAGATGCACAGGACTTACTCCAGGATTCACCAGGATAATCCTTTCAGGGTCAGTGACATTAGCCATTGTTGGAGAGACCCCAGCCAGGCAGATGGCAAGAGGAGTGGTCTGAAAAGCTACTATTATGTCATGAACAACCTTCTGAGGAACACCATTGATCCTAAGGATGGAGCGGCTTCAGATATTTGTGGTTTTGTGAGGAACTTGCTTGCTCGTTTTCCTGATGGTGAGAAATTCAATGTTGGTAGGTTCATTTGGGTGCAGCTAGCTTATGCTATGGATGATGCTAGGAGGAGTCTGCCCTATGCTCCCTATCTTATGTTCATGATTGAGAGGGTCTCTGGTTATATTTTTCCTAAGGATGGTTTCCACACCGTCTATAATATTGAGAAGACCCAGTCTTATGCAGCAGCCACAGAGACAGTTGGTGGCACCTCCAGGGGTCGTGAGGACATTCCCGAGAGTTCTCACTCTAGGTCTCGCTCTAGGAGCAGTGGTAGAGGACTGAGTAGCACTGTTAAGGCTTGGATGAGAGCTATCTTTGGACATTGCTCTTATGCTTCTCAGACAGCCTATGACACAAGGATGGAGCTCAGAGAGTCACTCCAAAGGACCAGAGAGCGTGCTGGGCTTGCACCATTTCCACCTGCTCCTGTCCCACCTCAGTTTGAGTTGCCTGACCTTTCTGGGACAGAGCAGAGCAGTGACTCAGGACAGCATTCCAGTGATGATGATGATGATGATGAGTGATTCCTCTATATTCTCTTCTCTTTTTGGTACTTGATGCCAAAGGGGGAGAAAATTAGAGGGGTCAAACCTTTTTTTTTCGATGATGTGTCCATGCTGCAGCTGCGCTTCATGTCATAACCGATGAGAGTAGATGTTAGGTTGTGAGTTTGAGAGTCGATCAAAACTCTATTTGTATAATATTGCTACCTATTTGACTCCATCTATATCGGTTTATGTGCTGTAGTGTACTTCATATTTATGCTAGGGATATTATCTATCATACATGTCTTGCTGTGAAATTTTCATGATGATCTGACTGATGCAAATGAGTGCGGCAGTGCTGCACTTCTGTTCAGCAGTGCTGCACCCCATTGCAACAGCCAGATTCTGTTATGCTCTGAACTGTCACATGCATCATGTAATTATTTTGACACAGTGTTCAGCACCCCACAGCAGGCATGGATGTAGGGGGAGGCCCCAAATCACATCTAAATATATGAACTTTGACCTTCATGTCAAAATTGGAATTCAAATCCAACTCATATATTTAGGGGGAGGCTCTTACATCCATTTCTCGAAAAATTCTCAGTTATAGTTTATATTTTTGTAAGCTCTAATTGGGTTGTCATCAATCACCAAAAAGGGGGAGATTGTAAGTGCAATCAAGCTCTTTGTGGGTTTTGGTGTTGATGACTACCTAATTAGGGAACTAATGAGATTCATCGAGATGATATGCAGGAAATTTAAAAAGAGGATGATGTACAGGTTGGAGGATCCCCCAAATTGATATGATGGCTATCTTGACTCATGAAGGCTTAATTTATTTTATATTTTGAATATTGAGTTTAAGGAAAGCCGTACTATAAAGAGGGATCCAAGAACTACTGTCCAACTGTTGAACCAAATGCTCAAATTCTGAAAACCACATCCTCATACTCAACCAAAACAGCCAGCAAAATTTCACATTCAGCAGAGTTGTTTTGATGGGTGCGGCAGTGCCGCGCCTTGGTGCGGCAGTGCTGCACTTAATGTACCGCTGGGACCAGAGGGGTATAAATTCCCCAACGGTTACAGACCTCTACACAGTGCTTCCCAACGTTCATATTCGCAGAAGACAGAACCAGAGCTCTTCTCTCTCTCCTCCATTGCTCCCAACTCTCCCCTCAAGCGGATCTCCACATCCCACCACCAAATCTTGAGGGAAAAGGCAGCAAACTTCGATTGGAGAGCGGATCTACTGATTCCCCCACTCAAAAGAGCATTTGGTTCACGTTTGGCCGACGGATCTAGGGTCTGTTACTCTTGGAGTTCGCTCCTAGCCGGCTAGTGGTCGCCCTCGAGCTTGCCCCTTCGTGTGGCAGCCTTGGGAGGTCTGTAACATTCTCTTGCAGCTAGTAAAATCACCCCTCATCTCAAGAGTTCACCCTCTTGACTTGAGAACGAGGAAGGGCCGACCTTTGTGGTGAAGCCCAAGCCTTTTGTGGCAGCCTCAACAACGTGGACTTAGGCCAGCCTTTGTGGCGACGCCGAACCACGGGATAAATCCTTGTCTTGCGTGCTGATTTACTTTATTGGTTAGTTTCGTTCTTGTTCAAGGTTTGAGGCCGATCTATTTATCTACTGCGGTGTTCCCTGTTCTAGTTCCATATATGTGTTGCTGACACCTGCAGGAAGCCTAGGAATTAACTCGATCTACTTTTGTTTCAGCAGTTTTTGAATTCTGTAATTTGTGTTCTGTCTGAGCACGGCAGTGCCACACTCGGCACGGCAGTGCCGCACTCTCCTCTAACAAGAATTTGGAGTTGAGTTTTTGCAGGCCTATTCACCCCCCCCCCTCTAGGCCTCTTTACTGGTCCAGTGATCCTACAGAAGACTCTGAGGATGAGCAGGAGGTGGCAGTTGCAGAATGGACTTGGGGGGAAAACCCCGTGCCCTGTAAATGGGTGAAACAGAAAGGGCCTGTGAAGGGTTTCGACTTCGACGTTAGCAAAGTTGAACAGATATTCGATCAGTTATTGAAAGAGAAATAGCTGAAGTTACCCGAGGGTTATAAGGCTCTTACAGCATAGGAACTGAAGGGGAGATCATACTGCAAGTGGCATGACTCTTTCACCCACAGCACAAGCGACTGCAAGGAACTCCGTTGGTAGATCCAATTGGCTATCGAGCAGGGCCGATTGATCTTGGGCCAAACTGCTATGAAGGTCGATACCCAACCTTTCCCGAGTGTAAACATGGTAGAGGGTTGCGATCGGTCTGCAAGGCGGCAATTGGATTTCGCACTCGGCATCAATATGGCAAGGTTGGCACCACACCGCCAAACCAAGAATAAAGAGACCCATCCTTGCGATCGGCCCCAAAAGGAAGAAAAAGGATATGTCACAGAGGAGCAAGTGAGGCATGTCAGGAATCAGCGACCGACTTCTTCTGATCTCCTCAAGAAGTACGAGTAACAGTACCAGCAGCGTCTCCAGCAAGAATCAGAGGAAGAAGAGTATGAGCGCCATTCTGGAAAGTGTTTGAAGAAACATGAAGACGCACGAGATCATTTGCATTGCCCGTTCTTCAGGTATTGTTGGGATTCTGGCATGAGTCGATTGCCTACTACCAGAGACTGCCTAGAGTGCGGACCTGTGAAACCAGATGCAAAGGGGGTCTCAGTTTTCCGGCGTTTGGGACCTGTTCCAACTCAGCAAGAGCAGGTTGAATTGCCACAAAGGAGGGTGAACCTTGAGGAAGAAGAAGATAAGTATCATCGTCCGCGGTGGTGCCCAGATGGACTCAATCATTCTCAGAAATGCAAGGTTCAGCGGTTGCGCAGCTTAAAAGAAGCTGAAGCCAGATATCTCGAATCATTAAGGAAGGCGCGCCCGGATTTCGCGGATAAGGTCCACCATGTGCAGAAAAGGGAGTCGCGCCCTCCCAGGAAGGAGTGGCGGCCAAAGTCGACAAGAGCCAATGTGAGGACATCGGCTGATACACATATGGTATTTGTGCTTCCTGCAGAATTCCACGCTCGATCCTATGAGGAGTTGGTAGCTCAGCTTGACTTGGGACCCCGGCCACTAATATTTGAGAAACCACAAGCAAAGAATTACAAGCATTTGAAGGCTTTATATCTTAAGGGTTACATAAAATGGCCAGCCCATTAATAAGATGTTGGTGGACACAGGAGCGGCAGTTAACATAATGCCGTATTCAGTTCTGCGCCGCTTGGGGCGGTCCACCGGGGACCTAATTAAGACTAATGTCACGCTAAGTGACTTCAACGGACAGACTTCAGAAGCTCAAGGCATCCTCAGTGTGGATCTGACCATCGGAAACAAGACCGTCCCGACCTCTTTCTTCATCGTCAATAGCAAGAGCACATACAACGTTCTACTAGGTAGGGATTGGATTCATACCAACTGCTGCATCCCTTCCATAATGCATCAGTGTCTAATCCAGTGGGATGGAGATGAGGTAGAGGTGGTTCACGCAGATGACTCGATCGAGATCTCGCATGCTGCTATGAGCATTTGGGATGCGGAGGACCAGGAGCCCATATCAGGGATCAGTTTGGAGGGCTGCGACCGCACTGAAGCTACAAAAAATGGGGTGAGGCTGGTCTTATCCACTGGCCTTATAGAGTAGATGAGTCACGGAGAACAAGCTGCTCCGACGCACTTAATGAGGCCGATTCCTGCGATCGGCCCCAAAATATAAAGTGTAAACTTTTGATATCAAGTGTTGTGCATAGTCGTAGCAGTTACAGGAAGGCCCGCTTTGGCAGCCGACCTTACTCTTGTTGTAAAGTTTCAAAAAGCAGTGAAAGACATAAAGCGCCGATCTCGACGATCGGCCAAAATTCTTTTTATTATCTTCTTTGTCAATCTGCAGTATTGATTTAACAGATGATGGGAAACTAGAATATGAGTTTACATCGGCTAACGAGCTTGAAGAAATAGATATTGGTCCTGGGGATAAGCCACGACCAACATTTATCAGCAAAAAGTTACGCCCATGTTTATGAGAGCCTATGATAGCCTTGCTAAAAGAATACGCAGATTGCTTCGCCTCGGATTACACAAAAATGCCTGGGTTAGACAGAAGCATAGTCGAGCATCGGCTCCCTCTCAAGAATGGATTTCGGCCATTTCAACAGCGGGCACGATAGATGAACGCTGAGGTCTTGGTTGAAGTTAAAAAGGAAGTGGAGAAGATGCTAGAAGCAGGATTTATCAGGCCTTGCAGGTATGCTGAGTGGATTTCAAGTGTCGTACCTGTGCAGAAGAAGGATGGCCGCTGGCGAGTCTATGTGGACTTCAGAGACCTTAACAGGGCTACTCCAAAGGATGAATATCCGATGCCTATTGCGGAGATATTAATTAACACGGCTGCCGGTCATAAGATCTTGAGTTTTATGGCTGGCAACGCCGGTTATAACCAGATCTTTATGGCTCCCAAGGATATAAACAAAACTGCATTCAGAGTACCTGGGGCAGTAGGTCTGTTCGAATATATGGTTATGACTTTTGGGTTGAAGACTGCTGGCGCTACATATCAACGTGCTATGAACTATATTTTTCATGACTTGATCGGCAAGCTGGTGGAAATCTATATTGATGATGTCGTGGTGAAGTCTGCGTCGGTTGAAGGACATTTGGAGGATTTATGACAAGTTCTAGAATGAACTAGAAGGTTCGGACTTAGAATGAATCTGAAGAAGTGTGCTTTTGGTGTCTCGACCGGTCAGTTTTTGGGTTTTTTGGTTCATGAAAGGGGAATTGAGATCGGCCTAAAAAGTCAAGAAGCGGTGCGCACCATGGTGCCACCTACCACGAAAAGGGAGCTCCAGCAGCTTATTGGTAAGATTAACTTTGTCAGAAGGTTTATTTTCAATCTCTCCAGGCGGATTGAGCCTTTCATGGAGCTGGTAAAAATTAAAGCCAATGAAGAGTTTCGCTGGGGGGCAGAGTAGCAGCGGGCATTTGAAGAGATCAAGGAGTATCTGTCGAAACCACCTGTGCTTGTCCCACCCCAACAAGATAGGCCATTTTATGTGTACCTGTCAGTAGGTGACACCTCCATCGCGTCAGTAGTGATACAAGTGCATAACAACAAAGAGAGGGATGCTAGACGCGGAGATAAGGTATCCTGATATTGAAAAGTTATGCCTTTGTTTATTTTTTACATGCACCAAGTTTCGTCATATTCTGCTATCGGCCGAGGTAATTATCATCTGCAAATCGAATATCATAACACATATGCTATCGGCTCCTGTGTTGAAAGCCCGATTGGGAAAATGGATGTTTGCATTGTCAGAATTTGATATCCGATATCAACCCACAAAGGCGGTAAAAGGGCAAGCATTGGCGGGTCTTATTGCAGAGAGGGTTAATACTAATATAACAGTACTTTTCATACGTGCATGGGCCATGTACTTTAACGGGTCAGTTTGCGGAGATGGATGTGGCATCGGTATCTTGTTGGTATCGCCTCGAGGGGCAACGTATTCTTTTTCAATCAGATTGCATACCGCTTGCACCAATAACCTGGCAGAATATGAAGCGGTGCGTAGAGGTATGGAATTGCTCCTGGAGGCCGGGGCTGAAGCAGTGGAAATTTTTGGGGACTCGAAATTGGTAATCTCACAGCTCACAGAAGATTACTGATGTAAGAGTGAGTTGCTTTTCCCGCTATGGGTACAATGCCAAGAGCTGATGACCCAGTTCAGGTACATAAATTTCTACTGGATACCTAGGGCGCGAAACTCTGAAGCCAATGATTTGGCACAGATGGCTTTGGGGTACAAGGCTGTGACAGATGGAACCGACCTTCAGGTGCACCTCCTGGACCAAGGCGATTGGAGAGCCGATATCTTCAATTATTTGAAGGATTCGGCTCGGGGGGCACCCAAGAGGATACGCTACAAGGCTATGAGATATGTCCTGATAGGAGACGACATGTTCTATAGGACTTTGGAAGGATTGCTACTCAAGTGCCCGGGGCCGATTGAGTCCAATTGGCTCTTACATGAAGTCTACGAAGGAACCTGCGGGACTCACCAATCGGCTCACAAGATGAAGTGGCTGGTTAGGCGATCTGGGTATTACTAGCCTACCATGCTTGAAGACTGCTTCAAATATTATAAAGGATGTCAAGCGTGTCAGAGGTTCGGAAAGATTCAGATGGTACCAGCGTCAGTGATGAATCCCATTATCAAACTGTGGCCGTTCAGAGGCTGGGGGATGGACATGATTGGCAAAATTAATCCTCCATCCAGTAGAGGCCACTAATTTATTTTGGCCATCATGGACTACTTTACCAAGTGGGTAGAGGCGGTTCCCATGAAGTCAGTGGCATCCAAAGATGTTATCAATTTTGTTAAGGAACATGTCATTCATAGGTTCGGGATCTCTCAGACTATCACAACAGATGGAGACTCGGTCTTTATTTCAGAAGAATTCAAGAAATTTGCCACCGACATGGGCATCAAATTGATTAGGTCATCTCTATATTATGCCCAAGCAAATGGACAAGCTGAGGCATCCAATCAGATCCTCATCAAGTTGATCAAGAGAAAGATTGATTAGTATCCTAGGCGTTGGCACGAGGTCTTATCGAAGGCGTTGTGGGCATACCGTATATCTTGCCATGGAGAAACAAAAATCTCTCCTTATCACCTGGTGTATGGACAAGAGGCTGTTTTACCGTGGGAAATTACGGCCGGCTCAAGGCGTGTAGAGTTCCAGAATGACTTAACTGCTGAAGAGTATGCTACTTTGATGAATGATAATGTGGAAGACCTCACAGAACTCAGGCTTTGGTCACTTGAAAAGATCAAGGAAAATAAGATCAAAGTAGCCCGCGCATACAACAAGAAAGTCAAGCCGAAGGAATTCCAAGTTGGAGATCTGGTTTGGGAAGCGGTGCTACCATTAGGGACTAAAGATGCAGCGTATGGCAAGTGGTATCCAAATTGGCATGGGCCTTGTAGGGTTGACCAAGTCCTATATGAGAATGCATGTATGCCTGAAGAATTAGATGGCGTCAAGTTCCCGGTGGCGGTCAACGGTCAGCATCTCAAGAGATACTTCCCGAGCACGTGGGATGGTGAGCGGTGAAGCCGATGTTGTACATCAGGCTGAAAGCCGATGTGACCAATGGGCCTGAATAAGGGAGTGCCGAAGCTGTGCGGAAGGGTACAAACAAACAGAACTCGATGGCCCATATATGTGAAACTGGTAACATGTGCCAAAATAAGAATAAGGAAAGAAGGCCGATGCGTGCAGTCGGCCCACATATATAAAAGAAAAAAGAGAAGCATTTCGTGCCCAGCACACTAAGTTGACAGAATAGCCGATGTGCGACCATCGACTCTAGGGTTTTAAATTGCCCAATACATTGGGACCATCGAACAGCCGATGTGTGACCATCGACTTTAAAGTTTAAAATGTACACATACAAGTTTATCTGTTAAAGAACCAAGCCTACTGAAGAAATTCGTCGATGGCAGCGATGGCCTCGAGATGAACACGATCAGCTTCAGCAATCACTGCTTCATCTTTCTCGTCCACTCCTGGCACTACCTGCTTACTCAGAGCACTCAGCTTGGCCAGATCCACCTTCAGTTGGCGTCCAGAACAGCTTTCTTCTCGTTAACCGACCGGCACCTCTCGGCAATGTTGGCCTTCAAGGGGGTTTGAGAGCGACGGGTCTCAATCCTGTAACGAGCTTGTGCTACTCTTGCCCGAAAGAAAGGGAGGTGCCCGATCGGCCAGAGCTTGATTTGAAGAGCTACGTGAAGCTGAGAGTTGATCTCCTCGAGGATCTGCCTTACCGCACTGGAGTCCTGGATCAGAGCGTCGATCGAAGCTGTCAGAAGGTCCTTCACACGGAGAAGCTGATTGGCGACTCTGGTCGAATCCGATTGAGGATCATCGGCTTCTAATATGGCTGATCCAACAGATGCAGGATCAAATGCGAGCAATTCCGAGAGGTTCAAGCCCTGAAGGGCAGCATGTTTCTGAGAGGTTCAAGCCTTGAAGGGAAGCATGTGAGTAGAGCAGCACAGAAAAGAATGAAAATAATCTGGTGGTAAAACATACCTGTCCTGGGGGGAGTAGCGACAGCCGATGAAGCGATGATCGGCCCCTGAGGACACGTCTTTTCTGGAGGAGGAACGGTGATAGCGGGAGAAGCGATGGTCGGCTCTTGGGGTCTCATCCTTTCAGAAGGGGGGGGGGTGACAGCCGATGAAGCAGCCGTCGGCTCTTGCAGGCGCGCCCCTTCCAGGGAAAGACTGGCAGTCGATAAAGCGACAGCTGGCCCTTCCCGAAAGAAGCTAACAACCGATGCGGCAACAATCGGCTCATGCAGACCTTGAATGGGGACCGGAGCATCAACCCGCGTCGCAGGGCCTTCCAGGGCTTTCGGGTCGGGATCTTTAAGGGCAACCAAAGCGCTGACCGGCGCTAGGAAATCTTCTGGAGTTTCTGGAGCTGAGTCTTTTTGGCATGCAAGTTCCTCCCCACTAGAAATATCCACAACGATGGATTGCAAGAAAGGGGAGCATAATCAAGATAAAATGTGCATGTGCAGAAGGCCAACTACGAGAGGGGTGATCCAAACCTGGCTAGCAAACGGAGCTTCTTGACTGGTGGAAGATGGCCCAGCTGCCTTCTGGATTTTCCTAACAAGCACCTTCCTCGTCTTAGCATGAGCCCAGGGGGCAACAATGTCTCCACTTGGGAGTCAGCTTTGCGGTGCTGGGCTGGATCTGCATGATGCTTTTTGAAGGGGGAGGTGCGTTTTTGCCAAAGAGAACCACAGGGGCAATTGGCGAGAACTGGAAGTTAGATCCATCATCATTCTTGGGATCTGAGCCATCCTCCTACTATAAAAGAGTAAATGGAATCAGAAAAAGATTCAGCGAAGTCAAAAGGAGAAACGATGGGCGGACGGTAATACCTCTTCTTCAGGGATTTCATACTCAGCATGAATCTTCTGCAGCATTGGCCCCAGGGCTCTCCGGAAAATATGAGTCTTCCACATCAACCACCAGTCCTCGAAGCCGACAGCCGAAGAAATGAAGGCGAGGTCAACAGGAATTGGGATGAAAAGGTCTGAAAACAAACTGTAGCATCTTTGGGTGGTGACGGCGTCAGGAAGGTCTACCCTGTTTGATGTCAAATGATGAAGGAGGAAGTGTGGAGGAACTTGCCCAAGACCAAATTGCCGGGCTGCTACAACCGGCTGGTAAAACTCGTATCCCGGTTTGATGATCCGGTTGGAAGTGCTCATGCCGACTGGGAGGAGGCAAGGGCGAAACATGATAGAGTACAGGCGCCGGGTATCGATATCATTGGCGAAGTCAGCCAATCGGAACGTGGCTGGGCTCTCAAAGATTTCAGACTCAGCATAGGGGAGGAAGATTGGATTGTCCAGGCCCTTGTAGAAAATCCTAAACCATTGTGAGGCATCTGAAGGATTCAACTTGCCGCCAGGGAGACTGTACAAGGCCTGGCCGAAGCTGGTGCATCAGATCTGCCTCCCACTTTGGTCCGGAAAAGAATTGTTGGCCAGAGGGGGGAAGTTTGGGATGAAATCTTGAAAATAAAGATGAGCCCACAGCTGGATGAACCACCAGGGACCACCAGTCCTAAGTTTTTTCTGCGAGAGAAGGCTCAAGGACATCAGGTGAAGGTATCTGTAAATTTCTCCAAGGAACAATTTACCAAGGCCAACAGTGCGATCTTTGGCCAGCTCGTACGCTAGAGGAAGGTAATTTTTGGTTGGAGCAAGGGAAGGTCCATAGAAGAGGAAGTGCTCTAGCCAAAGGTTCAAGAAAGCCGTGTGTTCTTTCTCTGTCACGTGGCCTTTGGTTTTTAGGTGTTGGTTCAGATATGCGCCCCAGTTCGTGCACTCTGCTTTAGAAGACAGTCTGAAAGGCACTTCAGATAGTCTATAAGCAGAAGGACAGAGTGATGAGATGTCTAGCCCAGTTATCATCATCACGTCCAGGAGAGTTGGAGTCATCGGACCATGTCCAAAGAGAAAACAGTTCAAGGCATCGGACCAAAAATAGCCGATGGTCTTCAGAAGGTTCTCATCCTTTTCAAGAGGAGAAAGAGATAGAGACAGAGCATCTATCCCTATGGATTCCCATGTGGGCTGGTAATTGTTCGCCACCCTGTTATACCAAGTCACCTAGCCCTCGGGGGGTTTGGCCAAGCACGAAGGCTATCGGACCAGGAGTCTAGATCTATGTTTTGGCTCACGAATGGGATTCGATTAGCCTCACAAGAGATTAGATCTACGGGCTTCTCGTAAGAATGAGGCCCAAGATAGAAAGAATTGGGGGAAGAAGGATGCGGTAAGAGGATATCGGAAGCCTGAGGAAATCCACAAAAGCATAAATAATCGGAAAAGGCTCATTTAATAGCGTGAGGAATCTCATAATTACTGCATTAAATTAACAAAGTTCGGAATTTTATCTTCAGACCAAAGACATTTGCGCCAGTGTTCGAAGACTCCGCCATCGGAAATCTTGATGAAGGTCGAAGACTTGGGGAATAGATCTAGGGTTGGCGGCGCAATATTGAGCGCGTATTCTGAGGCTCAGGGGAGAATTTTGTGGCTAGGGTTTATGAGCAAAGGGGTTTTGGAAAGTAACCTGGATTTGGGGAATCTTTAGAGATCTATTTTGGAGAAGGATCTGGATTCAGGCGGAAAATGAAATGAATTTAAGAACCGGTTTGAATCCGGATCGGCACATGTCGAGGAAGGGGACTGATGCGTTGCCATCGGTTTTTAACGGACCGTTGCGGATGGAAAAGAAAATCTTATTTACAATAAGGGAGTGAAAACAAAAGAGGAGCCGATTGCTCCTAGAGCCAATCTATCGGCTTGGTGCTACAGTTTACCACCAGTAGACGCCGGAGGTCTTGCGGCGCTTGGCTGGTGGAGCTGTGCTGGTGTCACTACCGTCGCTGCTGCTGTTCTCATCACTATCATCGTCTCCGCTGCTGCTGTTGGTGAAGCTGCCGTCGTCTTCGGTTTCTTCGTCGTCCTCGTCGACATCTTCTGATGATCCGCCAAGGAGGAAGTTTCGTGTTGCCGAATCCTCCTCGGTTGAAGAAGAATCGGCCTTTTCTTCCGAAGAGAAGAGCTCTTCTTCCCAAGATGCGTCGTCTTTGTCATCTCCCTCCAGCTCGTCATCGAAGAGTAGCAGGAGATCTTTGCCATCAGTCAGGGACTCGTCATCCTCTGACCAGGATTGGAAGTCCCATTCCCCCACATCCCAATGAAGGGGGGCAAGGATCTCGTAGGCGGCTATCGGATTATATTCCAGAGTAGGCTCTCGGGAGGATTCAGATTCAAAGGAGATGATGGAAGAAGCAGAGGAAGAGGAAGAAGCCATTGCAAGAGGAAGAAAAAATTGGGTTAGATGTGGTTGCTAATGTCTGAAGAGAAGAAGACGATTGGGAGAAAGTTGCGGGGGTAAGTTTATAAAGGCGAAGTGGAAGGTGAATCGGCATCGTAACGGTTTCCAAGGAGCCTGATGCAGAGCAGTCACATCCCCTGGAAGTTGAAGAGGCACGCCTGTACGGATTTCAGAAGTCGAAGAGATGAGGCGATTAAAAGGGTAATGGTTTCGGAATAATTATTGCCAAAACCAGGGGGGCATGTGTTATCGCCATAATTTAGACGGGCCAGAAAGGTGGGCTGTGGAGCAAGATGGGTTTGAAGGATAATTATAATGGGTTTGCGAATCGGATCCTTTGCAGATGTTTTGGGCCAAGGTTGGCCGTGTATCTAGATAAGTATGTATGTTTAAACAGTTTAGATATAGATAGTTAAGATTTGTGTCGTGTTTGATTAGGATTGGTTAGCAGAGGCAAGTCTACGGACTATAAATATGTATCTTGGGTAAACAATAAAATAGATCGAATCATTCACCAACAACTCTCGGCGCATCGCCACCCCTGTTCTAGGGTTTCTCGGGTAAGCGCCGTGTGGCCCCGGTCACGCCCTGCGTGATCGGGGCGGTATCGTTCTTACTTATTTGCTTTCCGTGTTCATCATTCTGAAGCATTGTTGATGGTGAGTAACACCAGTTATCTTGGCGTTTATACGGTAGCATCGGCTCTTTCATGTGTTAATTATGCTTTGCTTGTTTCCTGTAACGTTTGGCTGTCCGTGTATTCGATCTCAGGTATAAGGGTAGTGTCTTGCTCTCTACTTGTTTAGTAGATCTAATCTGTTACGGTTAGTCTTCGTTAATCGAGGGTTTAGTTCAATATCTGCATGATTAGACCCTTCAAACGGATTGAGTGTTCCGGCAGTATTCTGGGTACCTTATAACAGCTTGAAAAGGGATTGTTCCGGGAATTGGCTTTGGGTTGGTTTTTAGGCCTCTGCTTAGGTTGTTGTTTTGTTACTTTCAGCATCTGTTAGGCTCAGTTACGTGGAGGATGTTCCGATTATGTGGTGAGAGCTTTAATTGTCGTAGGTTGGATTAGCTTAGTGATTACAGAACGAGATTTATATTACCATCGGATATATTTGCTTTATTTATAGATCCGATCCGATACCCAGCACAATCGGCTCTTTACAGCCGATATCGGGAATCATCCGATGAGCCGATCACGGCTCAGACTAATGTTTACATGTGTCTGTGTATGCAGGAAACTAACCCATAACACCTTCCTGATCAGGTATAAGGTCAGGTGGCACGCCTAGCAACCCAGAATCCAGGGTGTGTGCCGGATCTCGGGCCGTTGACCGAGGGACCGGGGCCCACCAGTAGTCCCGGGAGCCTCCCGGCTCCTCGTGTTGCCCGTCGTTGCTCGCCGATGGGTTTTGACCGACAACAATTGGCCAATATAGTTCCTCAACTTTCATTTGGAGGTCAAACTCGTCCTTATGATGATATTATACTCGTAATAACATAAGATAGATGCATACAGTCCCTTTTGCCCTTGGCTTCTTCTTTCCCTCCTAAATTTCCACTGTTTTGTGTCACTGGTTGCTTAACTTTCTGCAATATTTTATATGGTGGCACGTAGTTATGGAACAACTAGCTTTAATTTTACTCTGCATGTGTCTGCAATACAATACGATGCATATGTAAATAAAATTTAATATTCCAAATTAAAATGCATAGATGTCATTACATTGATTCGCTTACATTGGCCAAATATTTATTTTAGTAATAGTAAACTGCTGCAGAATTTAGAAGGGGGAGGAGCTAAGAGCAAAGAGGACTTTTGGCATAAATCCCATACTATTATGGAGTATAATATCAGTATAAGAATGAGTTTGATCTGAAAATAAAAGTTGAGGGACTATATTAGCCGATCTGAAAGTCGATGGATGAACTTGATTGTCAGATTAGAGTTGAAGGACTAAAATATCTATTTTGCCTAAATCTTTGAGAGCTCAAATGCCACTTTACCCTTGCCTTCAAGTTGGCCGAAGGAGAGGCCATGGCATGCACCCTCCCTGGTCCCTCGGCTCCCCATGCAAGCAAGTAGACTACGGGCGGTGACAGAGAACGTATACTTCTAAACTTCTCAAATCAAATATAGCATGCTCCTATCAAACACTATTCTTTTGGTTGGTCCAAACCAAATGGCAATCAATTAACCTTTTCTCGATGGGGACTTACAAACCTGTTAAAATGTGGCCTTTCATGAGAATATCTGATAACAATCCGGATAAAAAAAATGTTGATTTGGCAATGCACTCAAACAATTCTAAGAAGGCAAGGCAAACCTCAATATTTGTGTATTTTTTCACATATGAATATATAGATCCTATGTGTTTTGTTATGTATATATTTTATTTTCGAGAGCATCCTCGTGTAGTTCTGCTCCATACTCTCATTGGGTCTCATTCTCTTCTCCTAACGACAAGTGTGATTGACGCAACCTCTTTCTCAGTGCTGGTACTATTTACCTGTTTTCTTTTGTTCTCTTCTGTGAAAAATGTTTCAGAGATAATCACAAACGTCAATGATACTTATAAACACTTTGATGATGAGTGGATAGATAGAGTAGTATTTGGAAACATTGAAACCGGAAGATGTAATAAAAACCATGAGATTTGGTTCATCACACTCCTAGTGTTGTGTTATCAATTTTTGAATGCCGCCTTTTATTTTTCTTGGGCGTCACTTATTGTGCAAAATTTTTAATATGGTCCTCATATAAATTCATATTCTGAATTTACACGTCTATACAGTTACTCCTATTTTTTCTATTATCAACACAATTTGTTTAAGGCTTATCTTAACAACCGGTTATTTCAACTAATTAGGTGAATTGGTACAGGTATTACTATTAGCTTTTGTCACCAAGCAGTAGTGCTCCTAGGAATCACAACGGGTATGCAACCACTGTTTTAGACGCGTTGTTGTTGAACGCAGAATGATGCTGCCATTTCTGAGAGACATGTGCTGTTTATGTGCAAGTGTTTTTTTATAAATACTCCCTCCGTTCCAAATTGTAAATCTTTTTGGTAAATTAAGATACATAATTTTTGCTATGATCTAGATAAACATCATGTCTAGATGCATAGAAAAAACAAACAACCTACGACTTGGAACTGAGGAAGTATGTGGTAGCGGTTGCGTCTTGGAATGGAGGAAGTACGTGGTAGCTGTTGCGTCTCGATTGGACGATGAAAGAGCCAAAACTTATATGAATGTCCTTTCTTGAAGAGCGTTAGTGTTCTCCCAAATCCTTTGCTCCCTTTGTAAAATGCCAACAAACAACACGTAAGGATCCCAGAGAAAGAATGCACGATGGCAAAGCCCCACCACCGTGCGTTCCACAGAAAGTGGCACCGCACCGGGCACTCGCATATACCACCTCACCCTTTTCTTCCCCCGCCCTCCACCTGTTTGACCAGGCGTGCGTCCGAATCGTGGCGCACGTACGTCGCAGCCGAGCCGCTCGAGACTTGGACCCCACCCGGACCGAGCCAAAAAGGAACCCCACCACCGCCGCGAATTCCCCCGTGCCGTCCCGTCCGCCGCTTCCCTCTCGGCCGCCGCCTCCGTCGTCTTCCTCGCCACCGCGCTCTCCACCCCCGGCCTCTCCGCTCCCATACCCCGCGGAAACCCTAACCCGCCCGCTCGGCCCCGGCGGCCCATGACGGCGCCCCGCCGCGCTCGAGGAGGAGGGAGAGGATTCGCGACCGCGCCGCCGTCGCCGCCGCGCTAGCGCGCCCCCGGCCCCGCCATCCCCGCGCTCGGACCGCCCGCGGGTCGTCCCCGCAGCAACCGCCATGTTCGAGGGCCACGTATGATCTCCCTCCCTCCCTCTCTCTCTCTCCCTCCCGCCTTCCGTATTCTTCATTCCTGCGGCGCCTTCGGTCTGGGCCATTTTTGTCTTTTGTCGCGTTTGATCGAAGACGGCCCACGTGATCGAGTGGCAGACCAGCAGTGGAGTTGTGTTGTCAGTGGTGTGGGTTCGGTCGGCGTTAGTGAATCTCTGTGCTGATCATGTTTCGGGTTCGGTGTCAGTTTGGAGGGGTGGAATTCGGTGTGTTGATGGCTGACTTGTTGGCACTTTGATCTTCCCTCGAGGAAGTTTTTCATGTAGAAATATGGGGGAGCATCTAAAGGGGCAAACAGAAGTGTTGGCAGTTGCGGTGCACATGCATATATGTTGTTCAGTTTCATTTCATAGCCTTGACAGAATTCCAACCACTCAGGAGTCTGTTCACTTAGCTCGAGCAGAATGTGCTGTTATATTTATTACTGTATGGCACTATAACATTGCCTGTCGTAGTTGCATCTGTGTTATGGCAATGTGGACTCCATAGCTGCCGTGTACCTTTTGTTTATTTCACAAATTTCCTATTTCCTGTTACCTTCAGAAGATATGCACTTTGCTGCTCTTAAAGTTCGGATGCTCGTCCATTGCTGTAACTTGTATTTGCATTGATGCTATTTTGTGTGGCTTAGTGTTTCTTGCTACAATTTGGTGAGTGTTGATAATCATCATTCCCGCAACTGTACATCGTCTGAATGCATTAAAGGGAGTTCATCACCATTGGCCATTCAACAATACAAGTGTCCTGATCACTTCTTGTTCTCAGTTGTGAATGTAATTTTAAGCATATCTGTTGTGGTGAGAAATATGGTCTGTGATATCCTACCGCAATGCTCAATTTTTTATTGTGTATTTTCTTTGATGTCCTTATGTATGAAACAGCTATGCTGGTAAACAGTGGGGTTGTGAGTAATTTACGAGTGGTTACAGTTACTTCTAACCATGAACTCATTCATGTTATTTGATAATTACTGCTTAAATGGTGAATCACCTAGATGTTTTGCAATCTATTTTTCATAACTTATTAATTTCATGCTGTTATAAAATTTAGCAGTTGCCACAAAGTTTTCATCTTAGCGTTATGTTCTAAGCAGTGACATAGTTGTAACTTTTTAATATAGGTGCTGTATCTGCTACGCAAATATTTGGGTGAATATGTTGAAGGGCTTTCTGTCGAAGCTCTTAGGATAAGTGTCTGGAAAGGTATATGTCTTTCTTACTGTTATTTTCCTTTTGCTTAAACATTGTTTCCTTCTTGTATTGTAAATTGCAAATCTGCAGTTATTTTATGTTCTTATCGAAGCTTCAATTTTGCAGTGGTTTGATACAACTAGTTCTTTCCCTATTTAGACCAAATGCTCCAACCTTAGTTTTACTGTATTGATTATTTGGTGCTGGCCTGAAGTAGGATGAAGTGGGTCCAGTTAAAAAACATGACTCTGGGATGAACTCGGACCAATGTTAGAAAGCTTGCAAGTTCTTAGTTTCTTACAACTCCAAAATCTTGTAACCTAACTGTTTACTAGGATCACAGCATGCAATGTTTGATATTATACGGTCAAAAACTGAAATGATGAAGATGCTTTCTTATTTGTTATGTGATACTCATAAGCTTCACAATTATATTAATGGTGATTCACAGTAATCTCTTCATGGAAATAGGGTAGTCTTGTCTGAAAACACATAAGCTTAGAAACTTTGTTTGGCACTGCTTTCACTTGACATTTGACAATTATTGATGTATAGGAAAATTGACTTCTGGTAAACATTCCTGCTACTGTTGTCATTCAGTCAATGTGTCCGGAAGTACTACACTAGGGTCCTTCTAGGAAGCTGCTGCCGTGACAAACAGAAACTAAATCTGATATGTCAAAGCCTTTGACCATATGAATTTAGACTATATTGCCTTCTGAAGGGCACTACTGCAAACTGATGTTATTGAACGTACCACTCTACATTCATGCACCTGCATGACCTCGGCTGTGGTAGCTTGTTATAGGGTAGCTCTTAGCATGCCTTTTTTTTTTGGCTGAAGTCTGCTTCTTCATGATGTTACCTGACACATCCTGAGCCAGTGAGATCCTTCACTGGAAGGTTGTTGCAGCACAGCACCTGGTGCCAGCTGCAGCTTGCAAGGAAGGGCACTGTCACACGTTTTCAAAATTTAGTACCATAATTTGTAGCGCAGAATTTAGAACTGGATTGAACCAGCAGTCCTATTGGGAAAGACTAAAAAAACTGATTCGGAAAGATGACCATACGTTCCACCACCACTGCGTGCCAAAGGAATTGGGACCTATAATAATGGTGCGGTAGGGCATCCAAAAATAAAAATCATATTGAGTTAAAAGTTTGAGTTGAATCAAACTTATGATAATATATTTTTCTGAACTGCTGCCTGACCGTTTGAATCGACGGTTGGACCAGGAAAGCTGTCGCTTGATCTACACACTCATGGGTCCTGTTTCGAAAGATGAAGCACCTGATGATATTCTATCGCTACCATGCTCCTTTTTTCATATTGTTATACTCTACAATCATCTAACATTGCTTTTTCAATGTTTACCATTCTGTTCAAAATTTCAGCAGTTACTGTGCTGCATGTGTAGGTATTTTATTTGTGATTTTGTGACCCTACTTTCATTTCTGTCTGTAAAGGTGATGTTGTTCTAAGAGACTTAAAACTTAAGGCTGAAGCACTCAATTCTCTCCGGCTTCCAGTGACAGTGAAAGCTGGGTTTGTTGGCACCATAACCTTAAAGGTACATTTCTTATTGTACCATACACGATTGTTTCTGGTTTCAATTTTGTGGTTTTTTTCTTACATCACAATATCAAGTAGTTGCCTATTAGAGCTGTTGTCATGTAGCATGAGTGGCATTTTGAGACTGGATAGTTTACTTCTTTCAGCAGTACATGCCGATTTATTATTCAAGGGGAACACACCTATTATATTTTCCATTGCATGTATGCACAAGGTCCATCTGGATTAGAATCTGCTTAATCGTGCATTCCTTAATATGTGTAGCATCTAACCCTGCAGCAAGTCACCATTTATCTTCTTCCGTTGTCAGCACTTCTTGTTGTCCTGTGTCATCAATTTCTGTTTGTGAATTGTAAGTGCCGAAGTGTAATTCTGATAGGTCCCATGGAAGAGCCTGGGTAAAGAACCAGTCATTGTTCTTATTGATCGTCTATTTGTTCTTGCTCATCCTGCTCCTGACGGACAGACTCTCAAGGTATTTATTATTGGTATTTTAGGTTTAACTTGAAACAATAATTCTATGAAATACACTTCCTCAGTTCGTATTTCTGACTATATGTTTTCATTTTGTCTTCTTTTTCAACTTTAGGAAGAAGATAGAGAAAAACTTTTTGAAGCCAAGCTTCAGCAGATTGAGGTTTGTTTCATGCTATGTCCTTGTTGCTTATTGTCTTCTGACAGTCAAGAATTAAGATATTGATCTTATAAGTTATATTTACACAACGTGAACAAGCCAATTCAAAATGAATGCGCACCTGGGCTTGTATTACTCTGAGTTTTTTATGCCTAAGTATGCGTCTGTTCTTGCCTTTCATTTGCTTGTGGTATATTTATGCTAGGAATGTGCATTCTATTAAGATTCTTTGCTTTGAGTTAGCATTTTCTGGTGTTATGGATTGATTCTTTAATGTGATACATTTAAAAAAATCACTGATTCTTAGCACCACTGATCTAAGATCATGTACTTTTTTGATATACTCAATTTTCTCGAAGTCTTTTCTGTTCCAGTTGCCTAAATTGATTGCCAGTTTTCCACCAAACTAACTTCAGCTCCACCTTAATGACCTTGTCATTGAGCACCCTTTCTTGTATGGTTATACAACAACAACAACTTAGCCTTTTGTCCCAAGCAAGTTGGGGTAGGCTAGAGATGAAACCCACAGAAAACAAGAATAAGAAACACAAAAAGAGCACAAGCCAAAAGGAAGAGTTAGGGGTTAAACAAAAAGTAACAAAGGTCACGGTTCAAGTACGTTAATTGCTAATCTCCAAGCGCTCGTATCCATAACTAATTTCTTAGCGATATTCCACTCCTTAAGGTCTCTCTTAACCGTCTCGTTCCAAGTTAGTCTAGGTCTACCTCTACCTCTCTTTACATTATCGCCCCGCTTTAAAACTCCACTACGCACCGGCGCCTCGGGAGGCCTCCGTTGTCCATGTCCAAACCATCTCAACCGATGTTGAATCAACTTCTCCTCGATAGGTGCCACCCCGACCCTATCTCGAATCTCTTCGTTCCGGACTCTATCCCTTCTTGTATGCCCGCAGAGCCAACGCAGCATACGCATCTCTGCTACACTCAGTTGCTGGACATGTCGCCTTTTTGTAGGCCAACATTCAGCACCGTATAGCATCGCCGGGAGAATCGCCGTCCTATAGAACTTACCTTTTAGCCTCTTTGGCACCTTCTTATCACAGAGAACGCCAGAAGCCTGCCGCCATTTCAACCAACCGGCTGAAATTCTATGCCTAACATCTTCATCAATGTCTCCATCTTTCTGAAGCATTGATCCTAAATACCGAAAAGTATCCTTCTTGGCCACCACTTGACCTTCGAGGCTAACGTCCCCATCCTTATGCCTAGTCTGGCTAAAGTCGCACATCATATACTCGGTCTTGGTCCTACTCAGTCTGAACCCCCTCGACTCTAACATGTGTCTCCACAGCTCTAACTTCATATTAATCCCTGCCCTACTCTCGTCAACTAGCACCACATCATCAGCAAAGAGCATACAGCAAGGGATATCACCCTGTATGTCCCTTGTGACCTCATCCATCACCAAAGCAAATAGATAAGGGCTCAATGCTGACCCCTGATGTAGTTCTATTTTAATTGGAAAGTCACTGGTATCGCCATCACATGTTCGAACACAAGTCATCGCATCCTTGTACGTATCCTTGATGAGGGTAATATACTTAGTTGGGACTTTGTGTTTTTTCAAGCCCCACCACATGACGTCTCTTGGTACTTTGTCATACGCCTTCTCTAGGTCAATAAAGACCATGTGTAAGTCCTTCTTCTCCTCTCTATATCTCCCCATCAACTGTCGTACTAAGAAAATCGCCTCCATGGTCGACCTCCCAGGCATGAACCCAAACTGGTTTTGGGTCACCCTTGTCAATCTTCTTAGGCGATGCTCGATAACCCTCTCCCAAAGCTTCATCGTATGGCTCATCAGCTTAATCCCCCGGTAGTTAGTACAACTTTGAACATCTCCCTTGTTCTTGAAGATCAATACTAATATACTTCTCCTCCATTCCTCCGGCATCTTGTTTGATCGGAAAATTAGGTTAAAAAGCTTAGTTAACCATACTACCGCCCTCTTGCCCAGGCATCTCCACACCTCAATGGGAATGCCATCAGGACCCATCGCTTTACCTCCCTTCATCCTCTTCAAAGTCTCCCCGATCTCTGCCTCCTGAATCCTCCTCACAAAGCGTTTGTTGGTATCATCAAATGAGTCGTCCAACTCGAAGGTAGGACCCTCATTTTCCCCATTAAACAACTTGTCGAAGTATTCTCGCCATCTGTCCTTGATCTCCTCATCCTTCACCAGAAGTCGACCTGTCCCATCCTTGATGCATTTCATTTGGTTTATGTCCGTTGTCTTCCTCTCGCGGGTCCTAGCGATCCTATAAATGTCCTTCTCTCCTTCCTTCGTACCTAGCCGTTGATAAAGTTCATCAAAAGCCTAACCTTTCGCTACACTTACAGCTCGCTTTGCAGACCTCTTCGCTAATCTATAGCCCTCGATGTTGGTTGCACTCTTGTCGAGGTGAAGGCGTTTGAAACACTCCTTCTCCTTAATAGCCCTTTGCACCTCTTCATTCCACCACCAAGTCTCTTTCACTTCCTGCTTGCCTCCCCTACTCACACCAAACACTTCTGAGGCCACCTTCCGAACACATGTCGCCATCTTTAGCCACGTATCATCTACATCTGCTCCTTCTTCCCAAGGCCCCTCGCCTAACATTCTCTCCTTAAACGTTTGTGTCTCTTCCCCTCTAAGCTTCCACCACTTCGTTCTCGCAATCTTGGCACGTTTGTCCCGGTGGGCACGTACCCGAAAACGAAAATCCGCCACCACAAGCTTGTGTTGGGGGACAACACAGTCCCCAGGTATCACCTTACAATCTAAGCAGGCACGTCTATCCTCTCTCCTAGCAAGGATAAAGTCGATTTGGCTCGAGTATTGTCCACTATGAAAAGTCACTAGATGGGACTCCCTCTTTCTAAAGAGGGTATTCGCTAACAGCAGGTCGTAGGCCAACGCAAAATTCAAAACATCCTCCCCCCTCGTTCCTACTACCATACCCGAAACCCCCGTGTACTCGCTCATATCCTACATTAGTCACACTCACATGGCCATTGAGGTCTCCTCCTATGAAGTGCTTCTCATTGATAGGCACGGTACTAACCATGCTATCAAGGTCTTCTCAAAACTGACTCTTGGAGCTCTCACTAAGACCTACCTGAGGGGTATAGGCACTGATCACATTCAGAACCAAATCTCCAATGACCAACCGCACTAGGATAATCCGGTCGCCTTGCCTCCTAACATCTACAACTCCATCCTTAAGGCTCTTATCAATCAAGATGCCTACACCATTTCTACCCGAAGTTGACCCCGTGTACCAAAGCTTGAAGCCAGAACCCTCCACCTCCTTCGCCGTCTGGCCCTTCCATTTAGTCTCCTGCACGCATAGAATATTTACACGCCTCCTAATTGCTACATCGACTAGTTCTCTTAACTTACCTGTTAGAGACCCTACGTTCCAACTATCTAGACGAATCCTAGTTGGCTCGGCTAGCTTCCTTACCCTTCGCACCCATCGAGAGAAATGCGAAGACCCTTGCTCATTTTTCACTACACCCGGGCGCAGATGTAGCGCGTCACAGAGGCTGCGACGACCCGACCCTTGCTCAATTATCATCGTACCCGGATCACGATACGACGCACCCCTGAGGGGATGACGACCTGGCCCTTGCCCATTTAACACCACACCTGGGTTCCGATGTAGTGCATCGCTAAGAGGGTTACGCCCCAACGAATTTCTTATGGGTTTCATTTCCATTATAGTGGCTGATTTTTACGCTGGTTCGCCAAACCTAACGCAACCCTCCACATTTTCTCATCGCGGGCTTGGGACCGGCAAAGGCAGTGTTCCTTTCTTGTATGGTTATGAACTTCTCAAAGTTAATCAGCCAGTCTTCTCTCTATTACGATTTAAATGTTGTTTTTAACCCCAGCAGTCTTGCAATCTCCTGTTTACGTATTAACTGTTGCACCTTTCTTCTGTCTGATGTTATTTTCTTGCTTTCTCAGTTCTCTTTGATCTGTTATCTCATTCTCAGTTTTTTCCTTACAAATTGTTTGCACAAACAGCTTTTAATGCTTTCTTCCTTGTTTTGCAGGCTGCAGAGGCAGCAACTCTTGAAGCAACAAGTAGGAACTCAAAAGGAGGGCCTGTATGATCCTTACCCTATTTGTCTCTGAATGCTTAACATTTTTGTGCTTCTTTGTTATTTATGCAAAATATACTAGTGTACCACATTCATATTGAGTATGCCCTGTTTGGCAGAGCTCCAGTTCCCAGCTCCACGTTTTGTAGACTAAAAATAAAGTGATATAATCATATAGATATCTATTTTGGTATATAATAAAATATAAGATGACTCATCCAAACACTCTCATTACACCCCCAGCTCCAGCTCGACGAAATCATGGAGCCAAGAATACCCAGCTCCAAGGATTTGTGGAGCTGGAGCTGGGCCTACTAACGAGCGCCTCTAAGATAAGGAACTTCTCAAAGTGCATTATTGTACCAATTAAGATATCAAAGATTGTACTTTTTGTCGAATATGCATGAGAGCTGCATATCATTGCATTAAGATTGAAGGAAGGCCAAAATAGCCGGTATACCACACATCACACACCCAAGGACACACCCAAACACACCAGAAAATGCTTAGATTACATACGCGCCCGAGACAAAGCACAAACGACCACTATTTAGCCCTACAAAGACAATCAGCCAGTAGGGCTCGTAGCGACCAAGGCAATGAGCCCTTTTGCTCCTGAGAGCATCCCAGAGGTTGGCCTATCTTTTGTTTACCTAAGCCGGCACATTGCATATGAATGCACGGTCAGGATCATGGCCTCAGTTATTTCTTATACTTGCTTAACGAGTGATTAAGCTAGAGCCTGGAGCTTCTCTTCATTAAACAAACATCAGCATAATAGATAAAACACACACAGTAATTTTTTTTATAATTTTTTGTGGCTTTGAGGGCTTGGATTCTCTTGAAGCATATCGATCTTTGATTGTGGGGTCTGTAATTGTTTGTAAAGTGGCTGGGGCTTAGTAACCATTCTGATACAATTCTTCCATTGTTTTAGGTACCAGGTGGAAATTCATGGCTATACAATTTAATATCTACAATTATTGGTAATCTTAAAGTAACCATCAGTAACGTACACATCAGATATGAAGATTCTATCAGGTTTGTTAAACAATATCTGTTTTAGCTTCTTATTTTCTTGTATTTTTTTTAATGTTTTCTTTGATTCTCCCCAGCAATTCTGGGCACCCGTTCGCGTCTGGTTTCACATTATCAAAACTTGCAGCCGTTACAGTGGACGAGGATGGTAATGAGACATTTGATGCAGGTGTAGCCCTAGATAAACTGCGAAAGGTTAGAGCACATTAATATAGCATGTAATTTCCTTTTCATTTTTTACCAGTAACCTGTCACATCAGAAGCATCGTATTTTCTTTTTTGTATTGATGATGAGATTTGACATTAAAATCCATGTCGACCTAGCTGATTAGCCTAGCAGCAGCGATGATACTAGTAAATAGCACCCCTTCAGTCCCTGATGACGGTATGGTTTCAGAGTATGTAGTGGAAAACTTCGGCCACCAGTATGTGTTAAACACTGTAATTAGGCCATGATGAATAGTATTAGTAAAAAAGAAAGTTACTTTCACCTTATTTGTCTTCTCCTTTGCTTGTTGACAGTTGGAATAGTTTAGTTGTAGAAGGCTGAAACGTTAGTTTCACTATTCACGTAACCACTGCCTTTTGCTTGTAGTAGTCCTTTACCCTTCAGATGATGCTTGAACAACACTTGGTTAAAGGAACAGGAATTTCACATGAAATTTGTAAATTCAATGCCTAAATTGAAGTGAATGGCTAATTTTCAATTCTTTCTGCCTATACTGTCTTATGGGTTTCAAATAGAGATGTATATCATTAAAATGTTTATAGGGGAATAACAGCTTCTAGACATAATGACAATGCGACATAAGATTTGTAGGTTGATCTATGTGATGACTGGAATTCTTCTGTACAATCAAGTTTTATATCACTGGTGAATGTTGGAATTAGTTCTGGTTGGTCTTTAACCATCATCTACTTTGTGTTTATTGCTATTATGCTCTCGAACATTTCTTATTTTTTTTCCTGGATGGTTTGTTACTTGATATTTGTGAGGCTGGCAAGTGGTACTATTATTTTTTTTAGGTTGAATTGACATATTTTTCATAGTATTAATGTCATTATAAGCTATGATGTTCCTCTTTGATTATCAGCTTTTGTTTATATAATTGTTGTTATAATCAAGATAATTATTTTTCTTTCTTTTTGTCGTCATTGTTTAGTCTGTCGAGCTGCATAGGCTGGCCATCTACCATGACTCCGACAGCAAACCTTGGAAGCTTAGTAAGAAATGGGAAGATCTAAATCCTACTGAGTGGAGAGAGGTTGTTCTCGTTTCAGTAATAACACCTTTGTTTTGTACCTGTTTGCCACTTCTTATGCTTGAATGGTCTGTCACAGATATTCCAAGATGGCATCGATGATCACTCTGTAAATTCCATATGGGCAGTAAATCGGAACTACTTAGTTTCACCTATAAATGGAACCCTTAAATATAAACGACTTGGAAAGAATGAAAGAGGGGATCCAGATACCCCTGTTGAGAAAGCCTCACTTGCCCTCAGTGATGTTTCTTTAACTGTAACTGAGGTACCCCATTACTCTACTTCTTTAGTATTGTCAGTTATTGTGTTTACAATTTACTTACTGCTCTCTGCAATTTTATACCAGGCACAGTATTATGATGGTATTAAACTCTTGGAAACATTCTCAAGGTTTAGAACACGTGTTGATGTGTCTCACTTACGGCCTATTGTACCTGTAAAGGAAGATCGTCGTGCTTGGTGGCGTTATGCAATGCTTGCTGGTCTGCGACAAAAGAAACTATGGTAATACTCATCTGTTAAGCTCCGTTTGTCCTTGCTTCTTCATTTCTTTTATTTCCCTTCCCACGCTATGAGTGAAATAGTTAATTGTGACTTTTGGAAGTCCTTTGCTTTGTGTAAGATCATTGGACAGAATATCTCTTTTGCCAGGTTAGATTGTTTGAATTTCCCCTTCACCCTACTACCAGCGCAAAGGCACCTCTACTCCTGTATCTCTGCCCTTGCTTCTTCAATATGCATGTCCTATCACCTTTCGGCACCGCATCTCCTCTTTCACATTTCCTCAATAACATTGACACATCTTTGTGATATTCTTGGAAACCCATCGGCTGCTTAGAGGAAGGGAGGGAGGAACGTTAGAAGAGGAGGTGGTAGTGGAGATAACATGATAATACATTGATTGATGATATGGTTTTGTTGCGAATTATTTGCTTAAGTTTTTGTGTATCGCCCCCCCCTCCCCTTGCGTCTTTTTAGCAGTTAACTCACAGAAAAAGACAAGTGGAGGATTGATGTACTGACTGGACCTTTATAAGTAACGGAAAGGAAAAATTGTCCCAAAATTACACAGCAATTTATACAGTCCTCAGTGACATGTTTGCCTTTTTTGTTTTGTATTGACATGTTGTCCCTTGCTTCTAAGCTGTAAAGTCTGAAACATTTCAATACTGCTGCCTTTATTTGAAATGGGAAAATAACATGCTATCACTCCCGGTTTCCTTATTAGGATATCACCACAATCCAATGTACACATTTAAAAATTGTTGTTGAATCATATCGTAGCAAATTATATTAAAAATATATTAATACCACTTATGTTTAAGTGGTGGGCTATGCATTCTAGGGGTTTATTTGTAAATAGATGCGATACATCATTCAGTTTTATTACTTATTGTGCATAATTTGATAAAATTCTTGAGTCTTGTACTGCTGCTTAGTCTAATGTATGCTTTGATACTTATTAGTTTTATGATTTGAAATGTTTGTTACTGATGTTTATTTGCGCTTTACTTTTCAGCTATTGGTTCTCATGGGAGAGAACTAGGCACCTCTGCCAGCTTCGTCGCCGTTATGTTCAATTGTATGCCACCCTGTTGCAACAAGCTCCTAATGTTGATATTTCTGAAATTCGAGAGATAGAGAAAATTCTAGACACGAAGGTCATAATACTTTGGAGGTGTGTTATGGCAATATGTATTAGGGTTTATTGTTTCCTTTGGTCCTTTGTCTCAGTTGCTCTTATCTTTTTATTGCATTATTCCATACTTCCAGGTTGTTGGGACACGCCAAGGTTGAGACGGTGAAATCAAAGGGAACACTACTTAGAAAAGGCGCCTCAAAGAAAAGATGGTGGCCTTTTGGATGGTTTGTAAACATATTGATCACCTATGAGGCTAATTTATTATTCAGTACTCCTAATCCTAGATACTGGTTATTATTGAAAACTAAAATTTTCATTTCATCTCTGTATGTATTTCATTTATTGACTGGGTTCGGAATTCTTTCTGTACTAGTTGCTCTTCTATATCTTCTCTCACAAGGTTGCACTGAGTTGTTCATTTTGACCTTAGGTTCTGAACCATATCTGGTTAGAATGTTGTTTGTTGGGTTTCTTACCCTGAAGTATTGATTTTCATGGATACGGCTGTCATTGCCTTTTCATTTCTTGCACGTGGGATCATTAAGACATAAATATTCACTTAATGTTTTGAGTAGGATAAACATAGTGAGTTCAATTTTCAACAAAGGTATGTTCTTGTTTGCAATTCTTTTGTTTTAGGTGCTCCCTAGTGCCAGCACACTTGATTGGTAATTCTTGTGTTGGTGATGCCTTGGGTCGATACATGTTTTCAGAAGCGCGCGCTCTCTCTGTGAAATATACATATTCAAGATAATCTTGTTACTGAAGTGTTTACTCATTTTCTTATGTTGTACTTGGGCAGTTGATGAGCTTATATTGGTACTATGATAAGTGTATGTAGTGCATTGGCAACCATATTATCAAGAATAACAGGATCATCAAACTGTAAAACTATGCCACATGACACATGGGGCGGCTTTGATAGGACAGCTCTTATAGGGATACTGACATCCTTTAACTTGAATATATGGTCTTAATCAACTTTTCAAAGTTCAATTCATGCTTCTTTTTATTCTGAGTATCTTTCTTCTTTGGTTGAAGGAACTCGGCTGGTTTACCTTCTGAAGAAGAACGACAGTTAGATCAAGAGGAGCAGCTGACCAAAGAAGAGTGGCAGGCTATTAATAAGTTGTTGAGTTACCAAACTGATGAAGATCTGTCTTTCCCTGTTGAGAAGGTTTCCCCAAATGCGATTCGATTCATGATGGATGTATCTATTGGCCAGGCTGCTGCAAGGATTATCAATATTGATCAAACAGAGGTTTTGTGTGGTAGATTTGAGCAGCTTCAGGTTGTCACTAAGTTGTATCCGAAGAGCACGCGATGTGATGTAACTTTGAAATATTGTGGTCTATCTTCTCCAGAAGGTTCTCTTGCTCAGGTCAGTGTATTGTTGATTTACAGATTTAAAGCTGTATCCCACCCAATAGGTTTTGATATGAGAAAATGCCGGTCCATGTGAGCCATCTTTTTCTACACTAATATAAAAGCCACAAGTTGCTTTCTTTTCTTCATCCACTAAAGTTTGTTAATCTTATCCGTGTGGTCAGCTGCACCTAACAGATCGTGTTGGTTTTGTTTCCTGCCTTCCTCATTCCTCAAATAATTAATAACACTAATACCGTGACTGTTCCCTAATCATCACCTAATTAAAACATGCACTGCATGTGCACAGTTACTAGAAATTTAGTAAATCTGGCTGGTCAGCCTGTTTGACGGGAAACCAGAAATCAGGAGACTGGTCGGGGTCTGTTGTCTACCCAATTCTTCTTTCTCTATATGCACTCCCTCCTTCCCCTCTCTCTAGGATCCGGTCCCTTAGCTCCTGAGTGCGTTGATATGTATGGCCGTATTGCTAGACCACATGCAAGGTGCTAGATGATAACTTTGCTAAAGATCACATGCAAGGTGCTAGATGATGACTGCAAACCTGCACTTGTACACAATGCTCACTCCGTGGCTGATAAATCTTAGAATCCTAGTGTCGACTTGTTAGTGATGAGTTTCCTGGTTCATTAACTTTGTTTTGAAGTAATCTGTATTTTTTCTACTTCGCATATCATTCCCCAGTACTTTTATTTTGTGTCTTTCACTTTTTTTAGCAATAACATTTTTTGGTCATTCATTGCAGAGTGTTGTTAGTGAAGGAAAGAACAATGCTCTTGATGTCAGTTTTGTACGTGCGCCAATTGGTATGGACCTTGATTGGCAGCTCATAGCAAAGATATCACCATGCCATGTTACGGTACTTATCTAAACTAGTGTGTTTCTAGTACATTATGCGGAGGCATTTTCATCTCTTGTTTTTCATTCTGAGTAGGTGGTTAGGGAACTTTTTGTTAATTAGTTTGGAGGCACAAAGGGCAATCACTTTAATGGCTAGGAAAATATCTATTGGGAAAAAGTAGAGAGTTTTTTTTAAGGATGTGACTGCGTAGCTTAGGAAAAAGTAGAGGGTTTTTGTTTTAAGTTTCATGGATGTGACTGCGTAACCTCAAAATCATTAGGAAATGATACTCAAAGACACTATTAAGTGTCTGTTTGGACAGTGACACGGTTACCAAGACACTACAGTGTCCATTAATCGATTGTGTAAAACACATGCAAAATGTAGCAATATATTGAATCTACTTTTTGAGATGAATCTAGTCATACTGTTTCAATGTTAATTTGAAAATTTCAAACAACTATTGATGATCAAAATTCAAACATCTTTGATTGCATGCATCCTGAAGCGAGATGGAGTACTTTGCAAAAAAATTAAAAGTTTGGTGAATTGATGTCTGAAACTGTGAACATAATCCAAAATATACTCAATTCTAAAGTTTACTGAAGAAGTGAATAAAATACCTGTAATTTTTTTTATTTTTCTTGGGTTCATGGGATTTGCTCACCTACTTCAGCATGGGGATTCAATGCTTCTTGTACTTAAAATAGCTAACAAATTCAGCCCATATACTTTATTTCTATTATTGGAGGATAAATGCGAGTATATGATGTGCGACTTTAGCCTGACTAGGCATGAGGATGGGGACGTTAGCCTCGAAGGTCAAGTGGAGGCCAAGAAGGATACTTTTCGGTATCTAGGATCAATGCTTCAGAAAGATGGAGATATTGATGAAGATGTTAGGCATAGAATTTCAGCCGGTTGGTTGAAGTGGCGGCAGGCTTCTGGCGTCCTCTGTGACAAGAAGGTGCCACAGAGGCTAAAATGTAAGTTCTATAGGACGGCGATTCGCCCGGCGATGCTATACGGTGCTGAATGTTGGCCTACAAAAAGTCGACATGTCCAGCAACTGAGTGTAGCAGAGATGCGTATGCTGTGTTGGTTCTGCGGGCATACAAGAAGAGATAGAGTCCGGAACGAAGAGACTCGAGATAGGGTCGGGGTGGCACCTATCGAGGAGAAGTTGATTCAACATCGGTTGAGATGGTTTGGACATGTACAACGCTAAGGAATTAGCTAAGGGTAGGAGCGCTTGGAGATTAGCAATTAACGTACCTGAACCGTGACCTTTTTTACTTTTTGTTTAACCCCTAACTCTTCCTTTATCTTGTGCCCTTTTTGTGTTTCTTATTCTTGTTTTTTGTGGGTTTCATCTCTAGCCTACCCCAACTTGCTTGGGACAAAAGGCTAAGTTGTTGTTGTTGTTGTTGTTGTTGTTGTATTGGAGGATAAATGCTGAAACATGATCCACAAACTGGTGACTCATGTGATGGATGGTTTAATTTGAGATGTAACTGTTAGCTACACTGAAAAGGCCTTATCACCCCAAAGCCATTTAAATCCCTAATGTTCCATCACATCTTCCTCTCCGAGCATCCCTCCCCACCCTTCTTGCTCTCACCCATTCATTGGAGTCTAGGACTGTTGCTGCTGGCTCCTTGCGCGCGTGAACATCTGTGGGGACCTGCGCATGTGAAATGATTGAACATTACTAATAGGTTCCTAAATGTAATCTTGCACTTCTGCACTCTTTATGGCCTTTTATGGTTCTCATTTCATGGGTCACTCTGTGTTTCTGCTCTTGACGCCACTACTGAAGTCACATGCGCTGCCTACAGCACCCTTGATTGCTCGACTTTTGGTAATGGGCATTTGCTCAATGGCAGTAACAATGATAATGGCCTGGTGGGTTCATTGTTTTCTAAACTGGGGTAGGAGTAGGATGCATGTAGTTTGTTGCATGAACCTGATGATTTATGACTAGTAGGATAAAATTGCGTAACTGAGCCGAGTGTTATCTGATATGGGAGATATTTATACGTTTTGGAGCTAAGGATGATAAATCGAGCACAAGGTGGGCTGAAGTCCATGAGGTTATTGATGTGTATAAGGTGGATACCTGGTTGGCCATCCATGTTCTAGAGGATCTCCTACCACCCCAAGAGTTAGAATTTGAACATAATAAGAATTTCAAGGAAACTAATCCCCCTTGCATGGTGCAAATTCATCAGATATTGACATTTGTGGGAAGACTGAAGGAGTTCTGTTATTATGTGACATTTCTTAATTATTATTCTAAAGAACATGTCATAGCTGCTAAATATTTATGTCAATTTCTTATGTGCGTAGTCTTGGTTTCAATACTTATCTTTTGTGCTAATTTATAAGCTACTATTCATTAGGTACGTGAATTGGCTACATTCAGCTTTGTTGTTTCTACTTGTTTTAAATGCGTTCCTTGTTGTCATTTTAATAAAGCTCATTGGTTGTCTATTGATTGGTAGGTTCTGAAGGGGAGTTATGAACGTTTTCTAGAATTCATTAAGCGAAGCAATGCTGTTAGCCCAACAGTGACTATGGAAACTGCAACTGCTCTACAGGTACATATGCCCTTTTCTCTTGGACCTTATAACTCATATGGGCACCTGTTTTGAATGTATTCTCATTTCTATTTGGACAAACTGAGAGGTGGGTGTTTCAATATTTGCTTTGATCTTTTGAACTACAGATCAAGTTGGAGCAGGTCACACGAAGAGCTCAGGAGCAGCTTCAGATGGTATTAGAGGAACAAAGCAGGTATCTGTGCTCCTGAATCGAGTACTTGCACTCTTAAGAATTATGCATTGTTACATGTAGATTGAGGAATAGAGAATGAGAGAGAATGTTAAGCAGGGAATATGCAGAAGCAGCATTTGCATTTCTTTCATATGAGAAGTGTCAATGTTTCATAGATGATTGTTATGATTAGATAAAGTGTGCTGTCCCCCTTCAGTGTCTGAATATATTTTTCTTCCTTTCTAGGTTTATCACTTTACATAAGATGATTTTGCTCACGTTCTGTTTCATTTTCATGTTAACCTTTTATATTATATGATTCCATCCATTCTGTGTTTGTTTTTTCCTAAGTTTGATGCTCCATTTCTAGATTTGGACTTGATATTGATCTGGATGCCCCAAAAGTTAGGATTCCCTTGACTGCTAATCAACCTACAGTGGGCAATGAGTACTTTGTTCTGGATTTTGGCCATTTTACATTGCATACGAGAGTAAGTTCTTGACCCAGGATTATATTATATTGTTGCTAGCTTTTACTAACTATTTGTTCAATTACAGGATGGTACGTGTGATGAAGAAAGACAGAGTCTCTACTCACGCTTTTATATTTCTGGGAGGGATATGGCTGCTTTTTTTATTTGTGATTTAGCCCAAGAGATATACTCAATACCTGAAAATTTAGGCCAAGATATCCTCCCAGGACATACCTCTGATGATAATCAGTTCAGTTCTCTTCTTGATCGCTGTGGAATGTCGGTGATAATTGACCAGGTAACAAAGGAGTTCCTTTTGCATTGTGTGTTTTAACTGTTGAAATATACAAAATTTATTCTTCTTAGCAAAACCCAATTATTATTTTGGCTTAATAAATATGGCAACTCATGTCATTTTCTGCTGTTTAGAATTACTTGCCGCTTGATTGAAATTCGAGGGTGCAGCTGTTTTACTGGTATTTGTCATGGGCTTATTATTTATGAGCCCCATCCAATAAATATATCTTTAAAATTGTGGTGATTTGTTTGAGGTCACTAAAAATTAAGATGCTCATGTCACTTCCAGCTAATACTGTGCATCTTACACAGCAAATGCACCAACACTCTGCTTTTGTTGTCTAAAAAAGATCTGCGCAAAATGCCCCTTTACATTGTTGGCCTTATAGGAGATACATAAGGCATTTATTAGTTTTGCATTTGGTGCAAAATTTACATGTATACATGACCACTATGATTGAGCTCATAGGTGATATGTATGTTGAATTCTTGCATTGTAATTGAAGTTCTTGTCTTTTATCTTTACAAGTCCTATCTTCATTAGGTTTGAATTTTCACCATCTTTGGTTGATTTATTTTGAGGACATAGTTAGTAGGAGAGAACCCTAGTGAAACATATTGTCCTCGCACTTCATATTGGTTAGTTACATAGTGAGGAAAAACTGTTTAATATAACAAATACAATTTGAATTACGCTGTTTTTTTTTTCCATTGAACTGCATCAAAAAGTATTGACTAATTATTTTTGTGGTGGCGTGAAGATTAAAGTTCCACATCCGAACTATCCATCAACTCGTGTTTCTTTTCAAGTACCCAATCTGGATATTCACTTCTCACCGAAAAGGTACGACAAGATTGTCGAACTTCTTGGTGTACTTAACCATCTGAAGGGAGGCAATAATGAAGTTTCAGATAGCCACAAAAGTGGTAGTCTGCTGCCTTGGTATCCTGCTGATCTAGCTGCTGATGCTAGAACTTTGGTTTGGAGGGTACGAAGTTACAGTTCTTTTCTGGTTGAAAGTTCTATTCAATTACATTGTACCTAAAAAAAATCTAAAGTGGCAACTTTGTTGAGTTTTCTAATACCATTTTTGTATGTTTTTCTTTTTGACCAAGGGCCTTGGCTATTCGCAAGCTGAATGGCATACTTGCTATATTGTATTATCTGGGATGTATCTTTATATTTTGGAGTCAGAACTGTCCCAGAATTACCAACGGTGTTGTAGGTACGTACCACTGTTTCCTAATCTGAACTCATTATTTGAACGGTCTAATCTTAATTCATAATTAAGAAAGGACACTCACACACGTTTTGTTTTGTTTTTGTTTTGGTATACATGACTCTGTAGTAAACTGTTTGTCTATGGGATAGTATAACTTGGTACGCGCATTTTATTGCCATTGAGAGAAAACTTTGTTTTATCAAATAACACTAGCCTTAATGTACTTAGAAAGTGGAAAGAAAGATTTTTAAAGATTCCTTTTTTAGAGAAACAGATGGCAATCAGAATTGTCTTTAGGTGGGTAAAAAACATTCGACAGTTTTCTGGAACAGGTAGAAGATTGTTGGATGACCTTTTAGAACATTCATTTGTTGGCACTAGTGCTCAAATGTTTACCTTTTTTTTGTTCCTAACAATAGCACATTTTATTATTTATGCTTTTTGGTTATTGGTATTGCAGCATGGCTAGTCGACAAGTATTTGAGGTGCCACCAACTAGTGTTGGTGGGTCTCTTTACAGTATTGGTGTGTGTTCTAGAGGTGCAGACATGAAAAAGGTAAACGATGGGGCCCTCTTGGCATTTTTTACATTGATCTTCAATGTTTGTCTTGATTAATATAATTCTGAAATAGCTTGTACTTGCAAAAAGGTCAATGCCTAAAGTCCAGTTGCTGATTCACTAATTATTCGTGGTGCCACTGTATGGAGCTATGTTTTCAATCTCGGCCCACTTGGAGTGCTGTTGGGCGGAAAAAGTTTATACATGTATTTAGTTTACCCGGTTGTTTACAGTTTTGTGAAATTTACTCTAAAAATAGCACCTAAATAATTCTGTACATTCCACTGCTCATTCAATTAAATTGTCATACCTGCTAATCTCACAGCCTGATCAAGTTTTTAGGGAGAGTAGTACCTTAGCAGTATCTAATATCGAATACAGTTCTTTCATGATATATTGGCTTTAGACTATACAGGAAGAGAAAATAATAAACAATTTCTGGAATGGCAATGGAATTAGAAAGGTCAGACAACCAAAACCTAAGCTGCGTGTCCTGTGAAATCAAGAAAAATAAAAGGGTTAAATCAGTTTATTCTTCACAAGCATGCGTTGTTTAGAATATCAACATTTGAGAAATGTTAAGGCTTTTTTTTTGTACTCCCCACTTTTGTGTTGCTAACACCGTTATTTTTCAGTTTTTATCTACTATATTTGCGACTCTTATAGTGGTTCATCTTAGTGGTTCCCAACTTGCTTGGCACTAAAGGTTATTTTGTTGTTGTTCTCTTGTATTCCTCACATAGTGGTCTTTAGTGATGAATTTATATTTCATTTATCATATTAAATATGAGCTGCCTTTCTGAAGTTTCATTGTTTGTTGGAGATTAGCCAGTTAACAGGAGTTTTTTTTTCTCTTTTGATCTAAGCCTTATTCCACATGCAGGCACTAGAATCGATCAACACACTTGTAATTGAATTCCATAATGAAATTGAGAAGGCTAATTGGACAAAAGCACTTGTCCAGGCAACATATCGAGCTTCTGTATGGCTTTACTAACTTTATCATAGTCAAGATACCACCTGCATCTTGTAATTGTTCTTCTTATGTTTTTCTGTTCCTTGGTTTTTGCAGGCCCCTCCTGATATCAACATATTAGGAGACCCTGTCAGCCCTCCAGAATCAAGTACTCCAAGGCTTAGTAGCTTGGGATCAGTGGATCTTGTTGTGAATGGCTCTGTTATTGAAACTAAACTTTCAATGTATGGAAAGGTAAAGTATTGTGTCAACTTTTGGTAATTTGTTATGAAATGTAACCCTGATGCCTTATGGTATGGGTTTGCATTTTCGAGAAACAATTTAATGTCATGTTGATTACTTTTCTTCCCATTTTTCCCACTATTACAGTTGGACAGAAAGAGCAAAGATCCTCAAGAGCTTCTAATGTTAGAGCTCCTTGGATATGGAGGCAAGGTAATTGTTTCAATCTTGCTTGAGTTATCATGATTCATGAGTAATAAAATAGAAAACATTGACTGTAAAGAACTAATATGGCATTCTATTTGCACGTATGAATCTCATATTGATCTATCAAAAATGTTTAAACGAACATGACAAAGTGCCTGTATGCCTCTTTCCTTGTGAGGAAACTGTTACTGCTATGAGAGCCATGGCAGGCTACAGTTGCGGCAACAGTAGTATATGTGTTCTTATTTGAAAAGGTGCGAATGTAACTATTGAGAACATTTGGAAACTCTTTGTTCTTAATGCAATGATGCACAATTCTCATGCATGTTCGAGAAAAGGACAGGGTTGAGTTTGCAACAATTAGATTTAGTTAGTATTATTCCTTCAGTTAACCTTCTTAAGTAAGATTAGATTTGAACCATTCGTTTGTTGAGGTTATTAGGGCTTATATCTATAAAACGGGTGCTGATTCATGAGATTAATTAACGAAGATTATACCAGGAAACACAACTCAAATTGTCACTATTTTTCTCCGAGACGAGTTCCCACTTCCTCGCCCCTATAATAGTTTTCTCTTTGCCAGTTACCCTCCTCCAAAAGAGTCCTTAATGGACACACATGTTTTTCCAGCTATCATTTTTAGCAGAGTAATAGAGGAGCCTATGACCTCCAACATCTGTTTCTGAAGATGCATGAAAAAAGCCCCTCATGTGACCCCTAATAATGTAGGATCCTTACATCTTTTACTTGACTCTAGTACGTTCCTTATATCCAAATTTGCTATTATGCCTATTAAAATTGAAACATAATGATTTTGTTCTCATTGTTTTTTCATCCCCCCCTACCATTTTTTCAGCTTCTGGTCCACTAGGTTAGTGTGATGACATAGTGGCCCTTGCCGTTATTATCTAGGTGTCTTGCTGTATTTTTTATTGTTATTCTTACTCAATAGTGGATTTACTGATCGGTTTGTACTTCATGTTCAGCACTTGTACATTGTGGTTTACTGGTTCTATGATTTGTATCTTCAGTTGTTGACCTCCATTATTTATTGCTACGTACTATTGTAGGTTAATGTTGTTCAATCTTCTCGTGGTCTTAGTGTGAAAACAAAATTGCATTCGCTGAAAATCAAGGACGAGCTACAAGGTCGTCTTTCCATGTCTTCAAAGTATTTAGTATGCTCTGTGATTGATGAAAGTGTGGAAGATACCTGTTCTGGTACACCTGATAAAGAGGGCGACCTAAACACGTTTTCTGTGGATGAAGATTCTTTTATGGATGCACTGACGGATTTTACTTCGGATCAAAATTGTAATTTGCATGACAATGAAATTCCTAACTTGGTTTCTGATGCAAATGATCATACTGAAACGAATTCAATGGATGGTTTATGGTTGGAAGAAGATGAGCAGAAAGTGAATCCTACTGAAATATTTTACGAGGCACAAGACAATAATGTGACAGATTTCGTTGTTCTTACATTTTTGAGCAGGAGTCCTGATTCTTGTCTTTATGATGGTATTGATTCACAGGTAACTGAAATTGAAAATTATTAACCTTTATATTCTGTTCATAAAACACCATAGGTCGCCAACCCCAGCCTATTTGGCCAGGTGGTGATTAGTGGTCTGGCCTCATCTGTTGCCAGACGTGCTGTGTCTTTTCTGTTAGTTGCATTTTTTTTTCCTTTTTGTGAGGGTGTTTTGTTTTCCTCAGTTTTGAGTTTTTCTGAACCTGACAATGTGTCCCCCCCCTTCTTTTCCCTACATTAATGAAATGACACGCAGCTCTCTTGAATTGTTTGAGAAAAAAAAGCACCATAAATATATATGTCTTTTTAAATAGCTTGTGTGCTGCAAATACCTCTTCCTGCAATTACATCTTTTATCTGCTCATTTCAGATGAGTATTCGTATGTCCGCTCTGGAATTCTACTGTAACAGACCCACACTTGTTGCTCTCATCGAGTTTGGATTTGATCTTAGTACGGTTAATTCTGTGCCAAGAAATAGTCCTGATATGGCACCTGCAGCTCAGATTGTGAAACCATCAGACAAGGAAGATGGTGCTTCCACCATTGTAAAAGGATTGTTAGGTTATGGGAAACGTCGAACCATTTTCAACATTAAAATGGATGTGGATCGGGTATCAATGTTTCTTAACAAGGAAGATGGTTCTCAGTTTGCAATGTTTGTGCAAGAGAAATTTCTGTTTGATCTGAAGGTGAGTTTAATGTATTAAGAATGAATAAGAAAATTATGCTATATTGTGTGGTGAAGGATCTGGATTACGCTGCCTGATGAGTTCTGTTGTAGTGTTTTGAACCGAAAAAACTCTAGTTATCTCATTGCATAAAGTTCAAAATGTCATATCTGAGTAAATTGATACTCAATCCATGTATTTTTATTTTATCTAATTACTCTTCAAGCTAAACTTTTACCATTGATTTCTCACAAATTATACCATTTATAGTTAAGTTATTATAGTGTGATAGCATTTTAAATCTGAATATCATTGTATAATTTTTATACACATGACATACCTTTAATTTGACTAAATGTTGGTCAAAGTATACCAAGTTCAGCTTTATCAAAATAAAATGCGCCTTGCAGTTTTGAACAGAGGGAATATAAATTAAAGAATTCTCAAGTAGTGAATCTTCTGAAGTAGGTCGGAACTTTACAGTCGCAGAGATTTTTTTTCTGTTTATTACATTAGAGTTCCCCCTTAATTTCGTAGTGAAGAGTATAGCATATTAATGGCACGCGTGTGTTTAACGTGTATTTTTCTTCATTTTACACTAGGACTCGTGCAGTATTGTTGTCATGGGTAGTTGGCTGGGGCCACTCTAGGTCTATTGGGCCTCCATTAGGGTTAGGGTTAGAAATAGAATTAGATATCTTACGTAACAGTCAAGTAAGTCTCTCTACGTAAAGAGAGAAGATGTATCAATTAAGGGAATCAAGCAAGAAATTATTAGGTGAGATCTTCATCTAACCTTGGGCCTTGAGATTGGGCGCAGCCATCGCCGGCATGCCCAGTCTGAAGTGTCCGGTTCAGGGTCCGTTTACCCCTCAAAATTCCCCAATAGCCCTATTCTGCACGGTTCCTGATCAGGGCCGTGACAATAGTGACTGATTAGTTCACCCTTTGTACTCTCACTTCTTCCTTATATAATGCAATGATATGCAGCTCTTCTGCATATTTGAGAAAAAAGTATTGAATATTAACTCTTAATTTTAACAGCTATGCCAGCCATGATCAGAAAGCTTTGAACACTACTTTACTAGCGTTTCATGGTTGCCTATCATCTTCATACGAGAATAATGTGTTCCAGGGTCAATGAAAAGGATCTAGGATGGTGTCCTTTAGGGTGGTGCATGCATCGATACATGTGATATTTGGACGCTAGAGTGAATGTGCTGTGCTCATGTACTTGGTCTGTAGATTGTTGTCCATTGGTGAAATACTGAATTGTTCGAAGTTTGTTTGTGGTCAAGCGCTTAACACTGTAATATGTATTTTCTTTTAAAAAATCATATTGAAAAGGGTATGCTAGATTATTACTACTTGCTTTTGAAACACCAGTAACCATGGAGTTTTTTTATAAGCTGTATACCAGGGGATTTTTTTAGAAACATTATACCAGTGATTTTTTAGAAGCATTATACCAAGGAGTTGTCTGTGCATTAATGAAAATGCTATTAAATTGCCTTGATAGATTCACACATTATCACAGGATAAGGGATGTCTTATCCCTTTTTCGCTGCAAAATATTTTTCCGTCAATTGGTATCTTTGTGGTTATGTGTATCTTCATCAACTATCTTACATTTTTTTGTCTCACTTAATTTTTAAAAATATCGATCAGGTTCATCCAGGTTCCTTTTCAATTGATGTTATGCTGGGAAATATGAGATTTTGCGACATGTCTCTTGGGCCAGATCATCGCTGGGGTTGGCTTTGCGATATACGGAAGCCTGGTGTTGAGTCGCTTATAAAGGTATCCTCGACTAGTCAACTGTTTCTGTCATATATATTGGCTAATAGCAAAGATTTGTTTCTGCCTTGTATTTAATTTAGGGTATCATATTTTTTCTCATGCAAGTATATTAAGCTATGCTAGCTGTGGATTCAAGCATGGCTAATAAGATAAAAATTTTCTTTTCTTGGCTATGACGTAGCCACAAAAGCTATGTGAATCTAACTTGCGGTAATAGATTGTGTTGGCTATTTAGTACAGGTTGAAGCTTTGCTCAGTGGTTTTGGGCTGCGATGAGTTGCAGCTTGCTGGTGGCTTTTGCCTGTTATTTATAGCTGAAAGATAACACTAGTATTGAGTTGCATGCACCAACCAATTCAACCCAAAAGCTTAAGCTGATGGGGAGAGGTGGGCAATTCACTTATAGTTCAACACTCCCCCTCACGTGTAGGCTCCCTCCGGCTTCAAACGTGAAAATTAGGAGTCGGCTGCAATTATTTTATTTAATCGCGCCCACCAGGATTCGAACTCAAGACCTCTGGCTTTGATACCATATTGAGTTGCATGCACCAACCAATTCAACCCAAAAGCTTAAGCTGATGGGGAGAGGTGGGCAATTCACTTATAGTTCAACAACTAGAAGACAGCTATAGTGTCTTGCGTGTCTTGCTCCCTATGGCAAAGACTAGACTTGACTTACTTGCACCCTAAGGAAAATACTTGACTTACTTACAACCTAAGACAAAGACTTGACTCATTGACATGACTCACACTAATTGCAACAAGAATTATACTAACAGATTGTACAATATTATCAAAGCATCTAAAGGCCTGTTTGGACGGTTCGGATTTTGGTTCAAATTCTTAGCAACTAAACTAAAATTGCTAGGGCAATCTCCCACTTCCAAAGCTCCAGGGGTGTAGATGGATCAATCCGGCACAGTTTAGTGGAGCCCCATGGGATCCATGCAACAGCTAGAGGGGCATGGGTCAACCCAGCCAGTCCATATGCTCCGCCTGGATTTACCCAAGTAGTTGTGTGGGCTGAGGGAACCACAAGATCAGGTGGAGCTGATAACACGAACCACATTAGAGAGAGAGAGGGAGAGGGAGAGGGAGAACATTAATTAATTACAAGTTTAGTCACATGTTAGGTAATTTTATCCGCAATTTGTATTTTAGCAATGTTCCTAGAATCAGGTCCAATATTGTAATTGAAAGGAGGGAGGGAGGGAGGTTGTCATGTGGGGTTAGCATTCTTCGATCTATTTTCTATCCTAAAATAACGACTACTCCCTCCATCCCAAAAAGAATGCAACTCTTGCTTTGACCAACTTTATACAAAAAAAGTACTAACATTTATATCTCCAAATAGGTTTAGTATGAAAATATATTCCATAAATTTTAGTACTATTTTATATAAACAACAACAACAACAACTTAGCCTTTTGTCCCAAGCAAGTTGGGGTAGGCTAGAGATGAAACCCACAGAAAACAAGAATAAGAAACACAAAAAGAGCACAAGTCAAAAGGAAGAGTTAGGGGTTAAACAAAAAGTAACAAAGGTCACGGTTCAAGTACGTTAATTGCTAATCTCCAAGCGCTCGTATCCATAACTAATTTCTTAGCGATATTCCACTCCTTAAGGTCTCTCTTAACCGTCTCGTTCCAATTTAGTCTAGGTCTACCTCTACCTCTCTTTACATTATCGCCCCGCTTTAAAACTCCACTACGCACCGGCGCCTCGGGAGGCCTCCGTTGTCCATATCCAAACCATCTCAACCGATGTTGAATCAACTTCTCCTCGATAGGTGCCACCCCGACCCTATCTCGAATCTCTTCGTTCCGGACTCTATCCCTTCTTGTATCCCCGCAGAACCAACGCAGCATACGCATCTCTGCTACACTCAGTTGCTGGACATGTCGCCTTTTTGTAGGCCAACATTCAGCACCGTATAGCATCGCCGGGAGAATCGCCGTCCTATAAAACTTACCTTTTAGCCTCTGTGGCACCTTCTTATCACAGAGAACGCCAGAAGCCCGCCGCCACTTCAACCAACCGGCTGAAATTCTATGCCTACCATCTTCATCGATGTCTCCATCTTTCTGAAGCATTGATCCTAAATACCGAAAAGTATCCTTCTTGGCCACCACTTGACCTTCGAGGCTAACGTCCCCATCCTTATGCCTAGTCTGGCTAAAGTCGCACATCATATACTCGGTCTTGGTCCTACTCAGTCTGAACCCCCTCGACTCTAACATGTGTCTCCACAGCTCTAACTTCATATTAATCCCTGCCCTACTCTCGTCAACTAGCACCACATCATCAGCAAAGAGCATACAGCAAGGGATATCACCCTGTATGTCCCTTGTGACCTCATCCATCACCAAAGCAAATAGATAAGGGCTCAATGCTGACCCCTGATGTAGTTCTATTTTAATTGGAAAGTCACTGGTATCGCCATCACATGTTCGAACACAAGTCATCGCATCCTTGTACGTATCCTTGATGAGGGTAATATACTTAGTTGGGACTTTATGTTTTTCCAAGCCCCACCACATGACGTCTCTTGGTACTTTGTCATACGCCTTCTCTAGGTCAATAAAGACCATGTGTAAGTCCTTCTTCTCCTCTCTATATCTCCCCATCAACTGTCGTACTAAGAAAATCGCCTCCATGGTCGACCTCCCAGGCATGAACCCAAACTGGTTTTGGGTCACCCTTGTCAATCTTCTTAGGCGATGCTCGATAACCCTCTCCCAAAGCTTCATCGTATGGCTCATCAGCTTAATCCCCCGGTAGTTAGTACAACTTTGAACATCTCCCTTGTTCTTGAAGATCAATACTAATATACTTCTCCTCCATTCCTCCGGCATCTTGTTTGATCGGAAAATTAGGTTAAAAAGCTTAGTTAACCATACTACCGCCCTCTTGCCCAGGCATCTCCACACCTCAATGGGAATGCCATCAGGACCCATCGCTTTACCTCCCTTCATCCTCTTCAAAGCCTCCCCGATCTCTGCCTCCTGAATCCTCCTCACAAAGCGTTTGTTGGTATCATCAAATGAGTCGTCCAACTCGAAGGTAGGACCCTCATTTTCCCCATTAAACAACTTGTCGAAGTATTCTCGCCATCTGTCCTTGATCTCCTCATCCTTCACCAGAAGTCGACCTGTCCCATCCTTGATGCATTTCATTTGGTTTATGTCCGTTGTCTTCCTCTCGCGGGTCCTAGCGATCCTATAAATGTCCTTCTCTCCTTCCTTCGTACCTAGCCGTTGATAAAGGTCATCAAAAGCCTGACCTTTCGCTACACTTACAGCTCGCTTTGCAGACCTCTTCGCTAATCTATAGCTCTCGATGTTGGTTGCGCTCTTGTCGAGGTGAAGGCGTTTGAAACACTCCTTCTTCTCCTTAATAGCCCTTTGCACCTCGTCATTCCACCGCCAAGTCTCTTTCACTTCCTGCTTGCGTCCCCTACTCACACCATACACTTCTGAGGCCACCTTCTGAACACATGTCGCCATCTTTAGCCACATATCATCTACATCTGCTCCTTCTTCCCAAGGCCCCTCGCCTAGCATTCTCTCCTTAAACGTTTGTGCCTCTTCCCCTCTAAGCTTCCACCACTTCATTCTCGCAATCTTGGCACGTTTGTCCCGGTGGGCACGTACCCGAAAACGAAAATCCGCTACCACAAGTTTGTGTTGGGGGACAACACACTCCCCAGGTATCACCTTACACTCCCCAGGTATCACCTTACTACAACAACAACAACAACTTAGCCTTACTATTTTATATAAATTTTGTCAAATTTAAAATGAAGCGACGATTGCATTTTTTTTGGGGACGGAGGGAGTAAGTCTGACTAGGAATGCATTAATTGATTACAAATTTAGTCACATAGGAGTATTAGGTAGCTTTGTCCACAATTTGTATTTTAGCAATGTTCTTAGAATCAGGTCTAACATTATAATTGAAAAATACTTGTAATCAGCTATAGAGATGAGATGGTCCTCCTTCCTGTTCATAATTAGGGGCTTAGTTTATCTGGAAACACCAAAGCAACTGCATGTTCAATGGTGCAACACCAAACATTCAACATGTTGTGACCCAGGCGGGGTAGGATGCTTGTCTTTGATGTCATGCGGAAGCCACTGGGCAGTCTGTGATTAGGTCCTAGTGCTTAGGGTTTGTTTGTAGTTTTTCTTTCTGCTTATGGTGCTAGTTTTAACAAGAAACTGTCAGGACTCTAAACCTGAGGAGGCTATTGCCATTCAGTATACAGTGGTATTCTTCAGTTTGTCAGTTAAGCTAGCATACCAGTTGAAGGTTCATCTTCAGCTGTCGATCGAGGATCCAAGGGACTATGTTCAGTTCAAGAACATTATGGTGCCTAAGTGTGTCCTAGCTTCTGTTTACCTTAGTCAACTTAATTAAGCGTAATCTGCTTTTGGCTTGTATAAGGGGAAAGACATCATACTCCTGAGGACTTACCGAAGAACAAGATATTTTCTAGAACGATAGGTAGTTGAATAGCTGTCGTCGCTTTGGTCGGGTGTATCATCGATTTATCGTCCGATTCAGTGCTGCAGTATCTCAACTACCAATTTTGGTTACCGTGTTCTTGATCTTGCTTGTTCTAGTTGATTTCTGTATAGATATAGAATTCCATTTTGCTCGTTCCTCGCAAGAACCAGTGAGTGGTTAGCCATCTATGACTATTTGGTTGCACCATTATTTTCCAAGGCTGAGAGGTTATTTGTCTTATGTAAACATGGCCTTTCCCTAGTCTTGCCTATCTGCCACCTGGCTGGCACTGCTTGTGCTGTTCTTTTTCTCAGCCAGTTTTTTAGATCCTGTATGTCAACTAATTGGTAACTTGCGTTGTGTACTAGAATATCTGGGAGGGCATGCATCTCATTGGTTGTTAGCACCTTACCTCATTAATTGATAAGTTGCTTTGGGTACTAGAATATCTGGATTTAAGTGCATCTCAATGCCTGTCCTGTTTGGGCAAGGAGCAAAAACTATGTCAGACATGCAATCTTGTTTATGAAGATAAGTTCTTTTTTTCCAGTTTCAAAATGTTCAGTTGAAGTACTAAAATGCTGATGGTTGTACTTTCTCCTGCAGTTCACGTTCCAGTCATACAGTGTTGATGATGAAGACTTTGAAGGGCACAATTACAGTTTGACCGGGCAGCTTTCAGCTGTCCGTATTGTCTTCCTCTACCGTTTTGTTCAAGAGGTATGTATTGACATGGCAAATTATTTTATCAGATTTACAATGTGTCTCTACTTTAACGTGCCTTTTATTGTGCAGTTCACTTCTTACTTTATGGAGCTGGCAACCCCTCATACTGAAGAAGCAATTAAGTTTATTGATAAAGTTGGAGGTTTTGAGTGGTTAATTCAGAAGTATGAAATAGATGGTGCTTCTGCTATAAAGCTGGATCTTTCACTTGACACACCCATAATCATTGTTCCAAAGAATTCTCAGAGTGAAGAGTATGTTTACATTTCCAGTGATTAGCTAACTTATAATTGCTACTCTAAGCACCCATTGATAATTACTTCCTTATGATCTAGTTATATCTATTCTTTGGATGTGATAACTGCCACTATAAGCAACCCTTGATAATTAGTTCCTTAGATCTAGTTGTTTAGATGTTCCTTTTGTTCTACACCATATGTTGCCAGTGTTCAGTTCCAGATCATAATAAGGTTCAGAAAGGGTATGTCAAATATCTGCTTGTGGTTAGACAAACTAATAGATTTGTATGACTTTATTTTCTAGTTTTCTGTCTGTCAATTTCTTTAAATGAAGTAACATAATGATGATGTTCTGGTATAAAAAAATACGACACTTACCCTGATACCTTCCTGCAGTTATATACAATTTGATCTTGGACAATTAAAAGTAAGGAATGAGTTCAGTTGGCATGGAGGTGAAGAGACTGATCCTTCTGCTGTAAGGCTTGATGTTCTCCATGCAGAGGTATGCATTGGATTGGAAAACTAATTTTCTGATTATATTCAGCGTATTCTCTTATATGATATTTTGATTCGTGCAAGTAGATAAATGGAATCAACATGGCGGTTGGATTAAATGGAACTTTAGGAAAGTGTATGATTCGGGATGGTCATGGCATTAATGTAGAGGTGCGACGTAGCCTGCGGGATATCTTCCGAAAGGTCCCAATACTATGTATGAAAGTTCAGGTAATGAATTTTGTTTTTCTTATTCTGTGCCCTACAACTTAATATGGTCTCCACTTTTTTGTTGTCTGATTGGCACTTTCTATTTTGTCACCATTATTTCCTACTTAAAGGCTAACCTCCTATTTGTCACATGCAGTTTCAATATCTTTTGTTTTGCAGCATGTATTACTTATCAGCTTGTATTCACTCTCCTTAGATTTGTTAAAAAGAAGAAGAAAGAAACAAATGATTCTCCCTGTTTTATTTAAAAAAATGTAAATGGTCCTAAGGATTGAAGAAATGAAGATATACTATTATGAATTTATAGTAAAATGTGCCTCCTAAATTATTTCATTAAGTTTTCTTCAGTATTAGAGCTATTGGAGTAATCGGAGTACACCCTCTTACTAAATTTAAGAAAATTACTGCACGACTAAAAAGTTTATCATAGTTTTAGGACCAGGTTAATGCACAACCGGTCGCTCCAGACCCACATTACACATGTTTTGAAGCTGTTTAATGCATTTGACAACTTAAGTTGTATGCATAGTAGTAACTTATGTGTCAAGCATGAGGCGACTTATGTTGTATTTGGAGATTGAAACTTGTCTTCACTGTCTAATAGAAATTTGTGCATAGACATGTACTCCCTCCATTCCAAATTATAGGTCGCTCTGGCTTTATTAGATACATAAGTTTTATTATGTATCTGGACATAGTGTATATCTATAATCTGCAAAGCCAAAATGACCTATAATTTGGGACGGAGGGAGTAGCAAACTTATCTTTTACAGTGTAGTAGCTTGTGTGTCTAGTAGCTCCTTGCACATATATATCCATGTGTAGCAGTACTATCAACTTATGCGAAGTAGTACTGTATATCAACTTACGCATTGTTGTATTATCAACCTTTGTGCAGTTTTGATAGCAACCTATGCAGAGACCCTATATCAACTTATTTTATGGTTGTTTGGTTTCATAGAGACCTTGTAAAAACATATGATATGTTATATCAGTTTCTATAAATTTTTCATTTTGTATGTGTGCCATCAATTTATATAGATATCAGGTCACAACTTGATGTTGTTTGTCAGCTACCAACTTATGTAGAATATTTGTTACCTTTACACATAAATTGTTAGTACGATGCTACTACTGCATATAAATTCATAGAATACTTATAATAAGTTCAAAACATATGCAATGTGGGTGTACTTTATAGATCTCATCATATGGAACACATGATTGAACATGAATGCTCTATCAGAAAATTATCAAATTAAAAGGGATGAAACAACTAGTACAAAAATAACAAAAGCTAATTAGCTTTATGAGCCAAAACGGCACATGAGCTCATGTGCGGCAGGCCACGGGCCACGGGGGTTGCGGCTCTGGCACGAGCGCGACCCCCGTGCAGTAACATATTTTCCATTGTTTAATTACTGAGCTTTATGTTTTACCCTAGGTTGAGTTGTGGGGTTATATGATTAACTAATATATGAACTTTCTTTTCTCCTGTTTTTAGTTATATTTGTCTTTTTATCTTTCTGCAGATAGGATTGCTTCATGCTGTCATGTCAGATAAGGAATACAATGTGATCACAAACTGTATTTCAACAAATTTATCAGAGACGCCTAACCTTCCCCCAAGTTTTCGTGAAAATGTGAACCGGACAAAGGAGTCAATTCGTCTACTTGCAGATAAAGTCAACCTTAGTAACCATCCAGTGCTTTCACGTACCGTTGTTGTCATGACTGTTGATGTTCAGTATGCGTTGCTTGATCTTCGCAATGGCCCAGATGCGGGGTCTCCTCTGGCAAAGCTTGCTGTAAGTATTTCTAAAAATGAGTTGTACGGTTCTACTCACTCTGTCCAAAATTATTAGTTGTTTTGGCTTTTCTAGATGCGTAGTTTTTGTTATGCATCTAGATATATATTATGTCTAGATACTTAGCAAAATCTATGTATCTAGAAAAGGCAAAACGACTAATAATTTAGGATGGAGGGAGTACTTTATAGGAGGGTGCAATTTTTTTATGGAAAAATATGTCATCTCATGTCATCTATATTTATTTCATATCTAGCCCATTAGGGCCCATGAGATGGAGCAGCCCCAGGGTCATGCTAGGGCCCGCGCACGCCAACAGTAACTGCGTAAAACTGTTCACGACTGCTCTAGGACTAGATGTTATTTAGAGATAGAATTAGATTTAACTCTAGAGATTGGTTTCTTAGGAGTCAAGTCACGTCATCTATATAAGGATAGGATTGCATGTCTTTTGATTAAGCAAGAAATAGATTAAGAGTTTCTATCTCTTCTTCTAGCCTGCCCTTGTGGTGTTGCCGCTTGGGGTCAGGGCCAGGCAGCCGACTGGGCCTATTGGGACAGACCCATCAGGGTTAGGGTTACATATCGAATTAGATATCTTGGTTAGGGGTCAAGTAAACCTCTCTATATGTAAAAGAGAGGTATCAATTGAAGGCAAGCAAGAATTATCAGGAGAGGTCCTCATCTACCCCGGGACTTAAGATTGGGAGTATCCAATGCCGGCGTGCTGAATCACAAAGTGTCTGGTTCAGCATACCCCCCTCCCCCACACCCCCCACCCCCAACATACACCACCACCACCACTATGGGCGTGACATTCTAGTGCTGCATGATGGGATGCTTATACATTTTTAATACTTTGTTGTCGATGGTACACGATGTATGTATTTGTATTGTCTTATTCCTGTAGCGTATTTACACTTTGTCTACTTTTTTCTGCAGCTAGAAGGTCTATGGGTATCTTACAGGACAACTTCAATGCTTGAAATGGATCTATATTTGTCTATACTTAAATTCTCCATACATGATATCCGTCCAGATACAAAGTCTGAGATGCGTCTGATGCTAGGATCTTATTTAGAGACTGCTAACCTGTGTGCTGAGGACTCTTTGACTAATGTGGGGGTTTCGAACCTCACAATGCTGATACTGGATTATCGTTGGCGTTCTTCTTTCCAATCATTTGTTATAAGAATTCAGCAGCCTCGTATACTTGTTGTCCTGGATTTTCTGCTTCCTGTTGTTGAATATTTTGTGCCTTCCTTAGGCACAATAACTGGCAGAGAGGAAAGTCTGGACCCAAAGAATGATCCTCTTATGAGATCTGATGATGTTATACTTTCCAAGCATGTTTTCTTGCAAAGAGAAAATGTTATTCAACTCTCTCCTGGAAGGCAGCTCATAGTTGATGGTCGTGACATTGATGAGTTCATTTACGATGGTTGTGGAGGCACTATATCGTTATGCGAGGAATTTGATAACAAAGGCCAGCTATACTCAGGGACTATAATCATAATTGGGCGTGGTAAAAGGCTTCGATTCAAAAATGTTAAAATTGAGGTATTGAACTTGTAATTGCTTTGTGCTATGATTCCTACTAAGTTAGCAATGTTTCCTGCTATAGTGCACTGTTATTTTGATGCCAGACTTACACCTAGATTATTCTTTGTATGGTCCATACAAGAATGGTGCCCTGCTTAGACGATGTGTATATTTGAACACTGGAAGCAGCTATTCAATCGCTGCTGAAGATGGTGTTGAGGTTTCTGTGTTAGAAAGTTCTTTCGGTAATGATGACGAGGACCTTTTGACACTTGAAGAGCATAACAAGAGAACTCTCCAGAATGGCAACGATGCTCCTGCAAACCAAATACTGAATTTTACATTTGAAGCTCAGGTATCCACTAGATCTCAGTTGTTAAATTCCCGTTTCTTTTGTAATTTATGAGAATAGTGTTTCTGTGCTGGATGGTTATGAATGATGAAGTTTGTCATAATCAACTTGGGTCATGACCTAGCCATCATAGTCGATGCCGAAATCCTTCTCTGGTAAATACATGGTGATGCAAGTACTCCGCAAGTTACACAGAAATAATGCAGATGCAAGGATAACAACAAAGCTGGCACAGTACAGTTAATATTTCAATAAGAGATAGGTGGTAGGCATTCCATGGCAGTTGTACCTTTTGCAGGACCAGAGTAACATAATGTTGAATAGATGAAATTTGGCATATTAAACCAAAGAATTTGACATTATCGTCTCAAGTTGGTAGGCATAGTTACATTATCATACATTGAGACTTTGATAGGCATAGTTCATTTTTTTCCATATCCCGCTTCCGTACATGGATTGAACCTTAAACTACTCTAGGAGGGAAAATGCCTAGGTGCTAGCTGAGGCTGTGCTGCACCACCTGGCACCTATCACTGCCTTCAGAAACAGATTTTTGGCATAAAAGAAATTCCACAGTATTTGATATTCTTTTTATCGGACACTCAGGATATCTGCATATCATTGTGTCACAGAAAGAGAGAAAACTGGTCTGGAACACAAACTATTCCAAAAGAAGGCAGTGATCAAATCTTCCAGAATTAGCAGTCGCGCCACAGGAAATGAAACCACGACCATGATCACCCTTATTCAGCCAGAAGGCTCTGAGCCCCTTCTCTCCAACCAAGCATGATAGTTAAGTCTCATCCAAAATCTCGTGTAGAAACTCACTGACAGAAGGAGAAGAACCATTGAAGGCGTATGCATTGCAATGTTTTCCAAATCCACCTGGCACTAAGTTCACAAAAGATGTGAGGCCTTCCCGAAGAGGTTTGCCTTCCCATCATTATGCTTGGTGTCACCAATCGGTAAATACAATTTCATGAGGCTTGGGAGCTAGGTTCTGAATGCCATCCTGTTGGAATAGATGAACCATAGCTCGCGGGCAAATACAATATTAGTAAGAAGGTGCTGAAACAGTCTCATCGGCCTGATCACGTAAAGGGCAGTGTTCTGGGTGGGGTAGTCCTGGATGATCCAGCTGGTCCTGCAGTCCATCAACAACTGCGAATGCCAACTAAATAAAAATTTTCATCTTAGTGGTGCCCAGGATTTCCAAACTTGTTTCAGGGAGCAAAACAGATAGCACCAGTGAAGAAAACCTTGTAGTCTGAGCTGGAGAAGAGGCCAGATGCCGTGTGAGCCTTAAAGTGTTGGTCTTCCTCGTTTTGTTGAAGTTTGATTTCTTCTAAGATGTCCCAGAGCGGTACGTACTCAACTAAACAGGTGGAAAGACCTCCCTGGTTATCCTGGTACCAGCGTTGGTCATGGAGTTTAAATATATTTGAATTAAAAAGTGAAGTTTAAATACAAATAAAATAAAACTGTAGTGTAAATTGAAAGCATAAACAGTTATGGGTGTTTGATTTGAGGAATAAACCACTCCTAGATGGGATGGCATCATGAGTTCATCCCTTGATTTTGGTGGGATGACATTGCTCATGTTTCTACTAATTATGTGCTTATGGGGAATGAGGTGGTAATGGACCATTGCACCCTAATGAAAAATGCAAGTGAGAAGGTGATGGATCATCCGTTTCCACAAACCAAACACCCCATTTGTGAAGATTGACATCCTAACATTAGCCGCCAGTGCTTTTCAAATTTTGCCATTTGTTGCCCCAGCATATAAAGGCCATTAGAGTCTACTTCACCAGACCTGAGTTAACCTATTTTATGCAAAGTGAGAACAAACTTGTAAGTGGGTTTGTGCGAGCGCGTGGTCCACCCAGTGTATGAATGGTCCTAAGCCATTTTAGACTCGGGTATTGCTCGAGACTAAAATGGGTTTTCTTTATTGCATCCTAGCAACTGATCACCACGGCTACACTACCGGTGGGTTCTGTACGTGAACAGTCCCTACTGGTCCCTTCAGAGCCCTATGGCCTATGCCTATTATGACAATATGACAGTGGGACTATGCATGTTATTATGCCACCACTAGCTGATCTTCCCTAAATGGTTAAATTATCACATTTTGGATATTTATGAATTTTGATACTCCAAACAATTCCAATCTTGGTAACTGAAAACATAGAGAAATACAGTGACTTTGGGATACTCTTTTAAGTCGACTGGTGGATGTTATAGTATTATACCTGTTTGTCGCATTCCCATATCTGTGCCATGCATGTGATAATCCTTTCAGAACAGTGATGGATAATGTCCTTCACTGTTTTGAAAATACATGTATAATGTACAACTTTCCTCGACATCAAAAGGTTTTGAATCAGTTGTTAGTGCATTAAACTCAAAAAAAGCAATGGGGTCAAATGTCCAGACATAATTTTAGTAAACAATTAATTGGGACCCACTTTTGAATCTGTCCCACAGGACTGACTGGCCAAGGAAATATTTTGAGCAAATGAATTGTTCTGCTGACAATAAAGTTCAGTTTCATGCAATCAGACTTTGTGCACCTTTTGTATTAAAACATTTAACTTCCCTGTTACATTGTTTTGAGTATATATTTTGTCCACCCATGTTTTGCTGATGTACACCATCTCTTTGAAAAATGTTCAGGTTGTATCTCCGGAATTCACCTTTTATGACAGTTCAAAGTTATCAATGGATGATTCCTTGCACATTGAGAAGCTTCTTCGGGCCAAGATGGATTTCAGTTTCATGTTTGTCTTCCTCTCACTAACTTTGTTGACGTATTAATTTTCTTTTCTGATTTCCTTTGCTCAATGAGATATATGTTTTAACATTAAAACAGGTATGCTTCAAAAGAAAAGGATATCTGGGCTCGATCAGTTGTTAAGGACCTTACAATTGAAGCTGACTCTGGTCTTCTTATTCTTGAGCCTGTAGATGTTTCATGGAAATATACTTCAGTCAATGAAAAGACAAATATAGTGTTGACATCTACAGATGTTTGCATCCATCTTTCACTGAGTGTTGCCTCTCTTATGCTTAAACTGCAAAATCAAACTCTTGCAGCTTTGCAGTTTGGTAATATTAGCCCATTGATTTCTTGCACAAACTTTAATCGAGTTTGGAGCTCACCACAAGGTACTTGTGTGCTACCTACTCTTTATTTTTTCTCAAACTGGCAGGAGAGCTGCCCATCATAATTTTAAGAATGAATTAAATCAAAAATACAAAAGGTATTACACACTGAAAGCAATAAGGGTTGCGTGGAATATTACATTGATTGATTGGGACATAGATGTACAATTATATAGGGGTGAGGAGATCCTGTGGTTTATAGAAATAGACCCAAACGCGATCTCCTCCTATCTCTAACCATATCAAGCTAGGGACGGTCGGCTGCTATGGAAGCCACCAGGGCGCGGGTCCACGCATACATGCTAAGGAAGCGAGGTCGGGGGACAGGGTGCTCAGGAGCCATGACCGCACGATGCAGTCCATCCTGATCAAATCTGGAGATTTGGAATCAGCTGCGTTGGTGAGGACGTGGCTCTGCAGCTAGTACTTGCCGAGGACGAGGGGGAACAATTCACACCAGCGGGTGTAGAACGTAGATGTGACGTCGAGGACGAGCAGCATGACGGCGCTGATGTTCTGGACAGCCATCGCCTGAGCATGCAGATTGAGGAGGGCTGCAGCCTTGTGCTGAAGAAGGATGTCGCAGTCAGGGGCTTCAGAGGTGACGGAGAAGTCATTGCCGTCGCCGCTTGTGCCGCTGTTGCAGCCGTCGCCATCAGCTACCACGGGCGCGCCAGCCGCATTGCGCTCGGGTGCTACGATCCAGGGCTGCGCGAACGTGGGCCTCAGCCGCATCGCGCTCCTTGGCCGCATCTGCGGCCTAGCGTTCGGTGTTGACTTCGCGGAGGAGTGCAGGATCGCGGGCGGCCTGGACCTCCTTTGCGCGCTGCTCGTCGGCAAGTCGAGCCTCTTCGGCACACTGAAGGGCCGCAGGATCAAGGGGGGAAGCACCTGGACCTGCGCCAGGGGCAGCCATGGGTGTGCCGGCGCGTCGGAGAGGACGTGCTTGCATCGAGGAGGCAGCGCGCGAGGAGGCGCGTGCAGGGGAAACAACGCCAGGAGGGGGGCGTGCTAGGGTGCGGAAGCTTGAGCCCTAGGAGAGGTAACCTAGACTCGTGATACCATGAAAGCAATTAGGGTTGCGTGGAATATTAGGTTGATTGACTGAGAGATAGATGTACAATTATATAGGGGTGAGGAGATGGTGGGGTTTATAGAAATAGACCCAAACACGATCTCCTCCTTTCTCTAACCATATCAAGCTAGGGTCGGCCAGCTGCTAAGGAAGCCAGGGCGCAGGCCAACTCATACACGCATACATGCCTTTCTACCACATGCATCCATATATGGCAAAGGGAGATTAAAGGGAAGGGGTGGATGAAACAGACTAATAGTTCAGACCTGGGAAAGGCAGCCGCTTGACGTAAGGGGATGAACAAGATATCAGTGGGGTAATTTCTCCAACTGATTCATAAAGAGATGATTGAAACACGACCCACTGGATTATTAAGTCCAAAAGCCCATTTGCACCAGGCGAGACCGAAAGCGAAGCCTTCTGGTGGTGTCAAAATGTTGGGACATATCTGGAGATGCTCCCTCAAAGATGCAATTTCTTCCAGTGCTTCCAGATTGTCCAGGTGGTCAGGATGATCAGGGAATTGAAGCCTGTCCTTCGTTCCTTGAGGATCCTTTCTTCATAATAGCTCCACCAATTTCCTATGTGGCTATCAGAAGGCTGTAGGTACGCCTGATAAAACCCGACTCAATTGAGAATGGAGAACCAAACCTGACGGAAGAAAACTCATCCAGTGATAGGATGTTGAACCGTTTCCAGCTCTTGAACGCAGAGCTAACATTATGCAGGGGGTGGTAGCCCTCATCAAGGCAATTGGTCTGCAGTCCAGAACAATATTTTTCTCGAACGGCGCAGGATGACTGCGTGTCATTTCATTTAAGATAGAAGAAAGGAATGAGTACAGAGGTTAGACCACTAGGTCGACTCTTACAAAAAACAACCCATGACCACACCCCCAGGACCTAAGGTGCTGGGGGCAGCGACCTATCGAGGAGCTCTTTGAGCTTGGATGCTCCTGCCATGCACCAAAGAACACACTCACTAGACTCTGTCTGGAGGAGCAACTGAACACTTGGTGGAGCACCCTCGAACACGCAAGCATTGTGGTGCTTCCAGACCTCCAATGTGACCAGGATGATGAGGGAGTTCAGAACCTTGCCACGATCTTTAGGCACTGATTTGATAGTGGTGCTCCACCATGCCGAAAAACTGGTCCTCGAGGTGGCAGGTCCGGCAATGACCAGATTCAGGTGTTGAGAGATTGGCAACCAGCATTGCCGGGTGAACACACAGGTGAGAAGGAGATGCTGGGCTGTTTCCTGTTCCTGGTCGCAAAGCGGGCAAGCAGCTTGGTGAGGCAGACCCCGCTTGGCGAGGCAATCAGCAGTCCAAATGCGTTGCTTGATGGCTAACCAAAGGAAGAATTTTCAGCGCAAAGGAGCCCAGCTCTTCCAGATTCGCCTCCAGGGTGGAAATCTGATGGAGCCGACAAAGCAGGCTGCATAAGCTGTCTTGCTGCTATAAGAACCTGACTGACTGAATTTCCACCGGAACTGATCAGGTACGCCCTGCTGTAGAATTACCCTGTAGATACTCCTTCAAGACCTGAACTGATAAAGCTCCTCTGATGTCACGAACCCATCCTCTATTCTGTGCTTGAGCTACTGTCCTTGACTTACTCACCCTTTTTGGCACAGCTCTGAATAAATTGGGGGCTAATTCAGCCAGTGTTCCTCCATTGAGCCACCGGTCTGTCCAAAATAGGATGGATTCGCCGTCGCTGAGCACTACACCGACTGCCATATCAAAAAGAGCTTTTGCTTTTGCCGGTACTTGGATCGGGAGACCAGCCCAAGGTCTCTTAGGGTCAGTTTTTTGTGTCCAAGCCACCGGATCCGTAAGGCCCACCCAAAAACTTCCAGATTATGAATTCCCAGACCACCATATTCAGGAGGCCGCTGAACCTTGTCCATGAGACAAGACAGTTACCGCCATTAGCTTTTTCCTAACCCTTCCAGAGGAAACCCAGGCGTTTTTTGTCAATTGCTTTAATAACCCATCTCGGGAGATCCAACGCAATCATCGTATAAGTGGAAGTGGCTGTCAATACTACTCGAGTGAACACCAGCTGGCCAGCCCTATTCATAAGGGAGGCCTTCCATCCCGGCAGGTGATCCGCCACTTTGTCAATGAGAGGGGGTAGCGCTTCCTTGCTGGGTTTCCTAATGGTAAGAGGTAGCCCATGATATTGGCAAGGAAAATTTTTTATTGAACAAGCCAAATGCTCTGTCGTGCACTGCAAGTCCTCCTCGGAGCAGTGAATTGGAGAAGCAAAACTTTTGGACAGATTGGTGTGGAGCTCCGAGGCTTGCCCAAATGAATCGAGTAAAAACTTCATGACTTGGAGATCATTGCTGGTGGTGCGTAGAAAGATCACTGCATCATCAGCATAGAAGGAGGCCTGGTGTGTGACTTGCTGAACCGCTAGGGGCTGCAGAAGTAGCAGTTGGATAGCAACCTTGATCTATGAATTCAGCACATCCATTACTAGAATGAAAAACATTGGGGAGAGGGGATCCCCTTGTCGAAGACCACGATGGTGATAAATGACATCACTCGGCATCCCATTAACCAAAATCTGTGTAAATGAGGTAGAGAGGACCAAGCAGAGCAGATTGCACCACCTCTAGCCGAATCCAAGTGCTTCAGAACCTCAATCTGGAAAGGCCAAGAGACTAAATCAAAAGCTTTGGAGATATCCAGTTTGAGAAGGATGTGAGCTTTCTTGCTATGTAAGGCCGCCTGAGCTCGTCTTCATGCTGCGAGATGCTAGCAGAGCGGTTGATGATGCACCGCGGCCTACCACTCAGGGCTGCACGACCACCGCCACCAGAGAGTAGAGGGGAGGTCTCGCCGGAGGCCTTGCCAGAGCCGGAGGACGAGGGCTGCCCCCCGCGGAGCGCCGCCGGCAGACCCACGCCGCCCACGCTTGTGGCTACGGCACTTACGACAACCGCTGCGACCACCGCGAACTCCCCTGCCTCCGTCAGACCCGCCATGGAAGTCTAGGGGGGTTGGGAAAGACGTGGTGTCGCCGCCGGCCGCCAAGCAAGGCGCCTCCTAGGGAGAGGTTCCGCCTCGCGGGGATGGTCGCCTCCGGCAGGCGTACGACCGGTGACCAACCTCACAACAGTGGAAGCAGTGAGGCCCGGAGCGACATTCCACCACGCGGTGGCGCGGCGAGAAGCAATTGAAGCACCTGCTCCGGAGGTCTGTTGGGACCGGTCGACGTGGCGAGTGCTCAAGTTGCTTACGCTCCCTGCGAGCTCCACGGCTCAGAACCTCCATCCAGCCATCGGCGTCAGGCCTCTGAACCACCGGCGGCGCCCGGCAGCCCATAGGGCGCGGCACGGAATGGGACGCGTCGGACGCGACCATGTAGGCAGCTGATGATGGAACCGCGCTGCGAGGCAGAGCCACCGGCGAGGAAGCCGCCCAACGAGGTAGAATGGCCGGTGAAGGAGCCACAGGTTGGGAAGCGCCGTGGAAGAGGGCAGACTTGAAGGAGATAGGGGCAGCCTCGACGGAGCTACCCGAGGACGGCGACTCGTCACTCCACCGCTGGGCCTTGGAGTGCCCAGCGCGCACCGCCGGGGAGAAAGGGGAGCGGGAGGAGGATCCCGACGCAGGGTTTGGGGTGGAGGCCGGGCAGGGAGGAGCCATGGCCATGGGGGTGGCTGCTGTGGCCAGAGTGGACAACGGCGGGAGGCTGGTGGGAGGGGGAGGGGAGGGGAAGGGGCGACGCGAGTCATCTCCTCAACTATCATTCCTGCCCTGTCCGTCCGGAACAATTTTACAAGGCGAGACATAGGAAGAGTTTTTACCTTTGATGTGCCCACTGTTTCCGCACTCGCTCTCAGGGTTCAAGGCCGGTACTGCCAGTTAATATCTTATTGCATGCTGACTGCTGTGGCAGAGACATATTGTCCCACACCTGCGAATATTCAAGTGCTGCTTGGATAGACAGCAAATCTAAGGAACTGAGCCTAGTTTGGTGGGAGCTGCAGGTGTACACCCCTGCCAACCAGGTTGAGTCCTCTTTGACTCAAATTTGGGTGGCTATTACTTACAATGACACCTAGTGCCACATAGATTGGTCGAGTTTTTTCTTTCTAGATGGCGATCCTTTGATTTCTTTGGTCCAGCTATTGTCAGTTAGCCCCTCAGCCAACATGTGATGGTTGAGCATACTCTCTCCAACTGCTGCCACTAGATTGAAACAAGGTCCGTGAGCGATTCCCCTTTAAGCTGTATGTCCAAAGTAAGCTTTGACTGTATCATTAAAATGTATGTGAATGATGTCCAGGGTCTACCCGGCTGAAATTGTGTAACCACAACTACTACAAATGAATACACACAAAAGTGTTTCATGATCATGTATTCCCAAACCAGCCAGCTCAGTGTCTCGATAAACCTTTGCCCAGGCGACACACATGTGCTTTGCATCGGCTTTCTCATTCCTCAAAATAGCCCTTCTGGCCTTGTCAGTGTCCTTGATTGCCCACTTGGGGGTGCCAATGCTATAGGATAATAAATGGGGATAACGCTCACAATGTATGTTACCTGTTTTTTCATTGTTATTATTTTGTGCATATTCTGGTTCAAGTAGTGTGGGTCATCCCTGGCTTATTTCTTTGAGTGATTCCATACTGCAGGCGACCTACCTGGCTACAACCTCACCTTCTGGAGGCCACAAGCTCCCTCAAATTATGTGATTTTGGGTGATTGTGTGTCCTCGAGGTAAATTTGTCCCCTCAGATCCATCATGATTGTGAAGTTATTTACTTTCTTTAAGTATTCTTTGAGTTTTGGTTACAGTAACAGTTCTGTCTAAGTCTTGGTTTTATGTTTAAGATACAAGTTAATAAAGCTGGCATCTGACTGTAACTTAACGCATTACTGATAGGTAATATTAGGATTAAGCAATGAGGTTTGTAATAACCTGTTGCCGATGGCTTACATTTTTCCATTCTGTCTACGTTGATCTCTACAGCTTCACTCTGGAAGTAACTGATCTTCACAATTTCTAACATGAACCTGATATTTTGAAGAAGTGTTGAGTATATTTATAGAACTAGAGAGTAATTGGCAAACTATCGCAAACTACGGATTTGGTGTGTCAATATTTACACATTTCATTCAACTACATATTTAGGGAAAATGTGTCAACGCATCCCAAAAATATAGATTTGATGTATCAACTTTTGCAAAATTATAGATTTTTGCTGGTTAATCCTGCAGTTTCTTCTGATACATAACAGTGTATCTGTAATGTTAATAGTTTCAGCAGTTTTGTTATGCAACAATTAAATATGTATTTGCAATATTTGACTTGTTAAACCTGCTGTATTTTGATAGTTTTGAACATACTTAGTTAAGCGAAACTTACTTGTAACTTATGCAAGAAAAGATGCAAACTGCAATGGACTTATTTACAAAAGAAATAAGATAAAGTTCTGCTCCTCTTACCTTTATTTCCAGCAGTTTTCTGGATATTTAAAACTTCATTATATTGCTTCTGCTGAAACCGGTATCTTGCATCTTCACAGGTCTGTGCCACCATCTCAGGTCGTGGTTGCTGTAAGTAATACTTATGGCCGTGTACGGAAACCTCTTGGATTTAGGCTTCTTCATGTATTGCCTGGTTCGCTAGATCTCATTGATTCTCCTCAGTCAACTGAAGAAAACGAGTGTTCCATCTGGATTCCGGTGCCACCACCTGGATATTTAGCTCTAGGATGTGTGGTAAATATTGGAAGGCTACCACCTTCTAATCATGTAGTGTACTGCCTTCGTTCAGATCTAGTGACTTCTGCAACATTTTCAGATTGTATACACACTATCTCATCTGCTGCTGGGTATGAAATCATTATCTTTTTTCTCGTTTGACTTGCCATTTTGTGCATTGTGGTCATTTTTCTTTCTTTTTTATGCAAAGAGTCTATGAAGTAACCAACAAAGTGTGAATGGTTCACTTGTTTTAATTTCTTTAGCAGAATAATCTCTGGATTTAGCATTTGGCGTGTGGACAATGTGATTGCTTCATTCTACGCACATGCTTCTACAGAACAACCCACTAGAACAGAAGCCCTTGATTTGCACCATGTTCTTCTTAGGAATCCAAATTGCTATATTGTTAAAGATCTAAATGCAGATTCATCTGTTGAAAATGACCAGTCTTCTGATCAATTAACTCACCACCTCAAGAGTACGTCTGGATGGGATGTGCTTCGCACCTTGTCAAGACCAAGTAGCTATTGTGTGTCTACTCCACACTTTGAAAGAATATGGTGGGATAAAGGCAGTGATACAAAGAAGCCATTTTCTATATGGAGGCCATTACCTCGTTTTGGCTTTGCTTCAGTTGGTGACTGTGTAACTGAAGGGTAATGGTTTATTTACATTCACAAACGCTAAATACTATTATTTGTGATAGTTATTGACATGCCCCTGCCTCTTTCAGGTTTGAACCGCCTACTCTTGGCATTCTGTTTAAATGTGACACGGCTGTTTCTGAGAGGCCTGTACAGTTTACTAGAGTGGCACAAATTGATAGAAAAGGCCTGGATGAAATATTCTTCTGGTATCCAGTGCCGCCTCCTGGATATGCTTCCCTAGGATGTATAGTGACCAAAACAGATGAAATGCCAAGCAAGGACTCCATTTGCTGCCCTAAATCGAGTTTAGTTAGCCAAGCGAATATCGCAGAGGATCCTATCACCCGGTCTTCTAGCTCAAAGGGTCCTAACTGCTGGAGCATTTGGAAAATTGAAAATCAGGTAATCCTTCATGCTTACCCGCATTTCTTGTAGATACTGTTTCAGCTCGTGCCATTGAGTCAATGTTCTTTTGGTTTATAGGGATGTACTTTCCTTGCAAGGCCTGATGTGAAAAAACCATCGGCACGACTGGCATACCGTATTGCTGATCATGCGAAGCCCAAGGCACGTGAAAATATTACTGCTGAGTTGAAGCTGGGATGTTTGTCAGTCAGCATCCTTGACAGCTCTTGTGGAATGGTGTGTATGCCTGCTAAACTATGACCCTCTATTAGGAATTCAAAAGTTTAATATTCTAAAAAATGTTTCTATTTAGTATTTACAGATCAACTAATATTTCAAATTTTTAGGTCACGCCACTTTTTGACACTACAATCGCAAATATAAATCTTGCAACACATGGAAGATTTGAAACAATGAACGCTGTATTGATCTGTTCTATTGCTGCATCCACATTCAATAGACACTTGGAGGCATGGGAACCCTTAATTGAGCCATTTGATGGGATATTCAAGTGAGCCCTGCTTAATCATTTTGCATCTATTTTGACAAAATGTACTGTTCTCTTCTAGAATTATGAGCAGGAACCTTAACATTATTCTACCATCATTGAAGGTTTGAAACATATGATACCAGCGAGCACCCTCCTTCAAAAGTTGGTAAGAGGATTCGTGTTGCCGCAACAAGTCCTCTAAATGCCAACCTGAGCTCTGCAAATCTTGAGCTTCTTATAGAAACTTTAGTTTCATGGAGAAGACAGATTGATCTAGAAAAAGATTCATCAATGAAAAATGGGGTATGACCTTATACTTTCTACTATTAGATCCTTCCTGATTTGCGTATATTTTATGGATTGATTATGTGCATATCCACTTTACAGGACACTGTCGGAGATATGAAAAAAGCTGAAGATTCTTCCTGCTCTGCATTGAATGAAGAGGATTACCAGAGAGTAGTTTTCGAGAACAAATTAGGATGTGATGTTTATCTTAAGAAATTGGAAGACACTGAAAACATTATTGAGCTCTTACAGCATGAGAGTAAAGTTTCACTGTTGATGCCACCTCCCAGGTTTTCTGATAAACTAAATGTATTATCCAATTCTACAGAATCAAGATATTATGTTGTCATACAGATCTTTGAGTCCAAGGTAGTATTTGAACTTCATGTGTCCTGCACTCCACACTTTTCTTTATGAAGCTTACAGTTTATCTTTTTCTCCACGTCAGGGCTTGCCTATCATAGATGATGGCAATGGTCATAGCTATTTCTGTGCTTTACGCTTACTTATAGGAAGTAATGCTTCTGATCAGCACAAAGTATTCCCACAGAGTGCCAGGACAAGATGTGTAAAACCTGTGAGAACTAGTGAGTTACGGACTCATTATGCTAAGTGGAATGAGCATTTTATATTTGAAGTTCCAGAACAGGTAACTGTCAATCTGGTCTTTTCTTGTCCTTTCAATGTTTTAGTGCAGTTGGCATCTTTATTTCTTTCGCAACATGTTACGTGATACAGTGATAAGCTTTATAATAAATGAATAACTGATGCCATTTTTATTTTTTTGACCGAACTGTAAGTATATGTCCTTATTGATACATATGGGATTTAGTGTGCCTAGATTTTTTCCATTTTCTTTTGCAACATAGTGTACCTAATTTCAGATGTATTCCCCTATCTATTTCTTCTTGAACGTTATTGACACTGCATTAATCCTAGTGATATACTTTGCAGGCGTCAGCTAATTTAGAGATTGAGGTAACAAATCTTGCATCAAAAACTGGGAAAGGTAATTTCTGGAGCTATAACTTAAAATCTGTTCACCAGTTGTCTTGATTTTTTTTTCTTTAGAGCAATTCATTACATGCCAGTGTATGCTGTCTTTATCCCTCATATGCCACCCGTTTTCTCACTGGTATATGTTATAGGCCCACCTATCAGTAATCTTTTTTGCCCTGAATATGTAGGAGAGCTGTGCGTCATTGCATTAAGAGAGGAAAAAAAGGCCAAAATAGCCAGACAACACACACCCATCAGTGATATAACTCAAAATATAGGCCCACCTATCAGTGATATAACTCAAATTTATTTTGAGGGAATTGGATCCCCAAATTTCAGTGGGATTTACCATCATTAAGGTTGTGTTTGGTTGATGGATGGATGGGGTGGGGATAGAGCAACTCTGTTCCTACTGGTGTTTGGTTGAGGGATGGTGGGATAGAGTTGCTCCCAGAGGGGACTTCCAGGATGAGCTCATCCAGGAAAAAGAGTTGGATGAGCTCATCCCAGTTGCAAGGCGTCAGCTCCCTTCTGCACCCTCCGCTCCTCCGATCCACACTCATGTGTGCAGGCGCCCCTCCGACTAAGCGAGGTGCAAGCAGGGGCGGGCAGGGCTGAGGCGACCCGTGAGCAGGAGCGGGTGGCAAGCCGGAGGAGGGTTGAGGTCCTCTGCTCGTCCAGTGCCACAGCCCTTTTGCATCCCCTCTGCATCGGTATCTCCTCTCTGCTTCTTGGGTCCACATCCGTGAGCAGAAGCAGAGTGCTTTCTCTGCTGCTATCCCGGCCGGTGCCGGTGGCTTGGCTTGGAGGCTGATTGGTTCAGTTGAGAGAGGGAAGAGAGAAAGTAGTGCTGGCTGCTGCTTTTTGCTTCAGAGAAGGAAGATCCGGCAGGCAAGAAAAAAGCTATTCCCTAGCTAGCTGCTGCTGGCGATTGGAGGAAGGAGAGCTGCTGGCGGAAGAGATTGATGGTAGCTGGTCATGCTCAGTGGAGAGAAGCAGCAAGGAATCCATGGTCACGTGGTGGATTGGAGAGGGGAGCAGCCTGTTGCTTGGATTTGGAGCAGGTGGGAGAGATTGATGGGGCTTGGAGTAGCTGCTGTTACTTGGATTCCATGACCGACAGGTGGAGCCCACCATAACAGTGTCTAACTGAGCTGTTATCTCATCCTTCCCCGTCCCTCCAACTAAACATAAAAGGGAGCCCTTCCATCCCTCCAACCCAACACAAAGCTGGAACCATCCCATCCCTAAAACTAGGGATGGATTCATCCCATCCTACTTCACTCTCCAACCAAACGCTACCTTACAGTCCTGTTAAATCCCTATGCAATTTCAATTGGAACATGTATATTTTGCTCTTTGTTAGGACTTGAAAATGAAATGTTTATTCCACTTTGATGCGTTTATATAGGTATTATAAGATTTGCAATGTTTGTTGTTGCCATTTCTTCTTTATTAGCCATTCTAGACCAAGCCTTTTAGTAAGGACCGTGTGATGCTTCTATTATGTTAGTTCCTCATAGACAAACTTGGGGTTTGAGATCCAAGATAAGACCGGATAAGTATCACGGAGTACCTTATCTTTTATTATCTGTTGTCTGTATGGCTGGAACCATAAGCGTTCACTATTTTAGAGGAAAAGAAAATGTATCCGGCCTCTATGACCGCACACAGACAAACCATAAGTATTCATGAGAGCTTTTTGTAATCACCTCTGCTAGGGTACTTGAAGCTATTGAAAGGGACAAGGGAGGTTGAAACTTAGGTTGAAAATGACTAGAATATTAGGTAAAGAATGGAGTAATTCTTCACCTCAGCCCAGCCATAGGCCCTGGTAAACAAGATTTGAACGTTTAAACTTATATGTTACATGGAATATTTTTACAAGGAAACTGGTCAAATTAACATGGAAACTAATAATCCTCTCTAGTTTACAACTTATGTTTTATATCTGAATGTTTCTGCTAATAGAACTTAAATTTATAGGCTATTTGTATAGTTAAAATTATATTAGCCTAAGGTTCCCAGTTTTTACTGGGAATTGCTGGGTGATCTTCTCCTTGTGGGCATGATCTTGTACTTGGTTCGCACCTTAATCTATTACATACAAATGATTCACGACTCTCCTGGGTGTTCGAGGGGAAAGAAATTACTGGGAAGCACAAGATCTAACATTCTGTGCATTTCATAGTTTTAAGTTTCCACTTGATAAATAAAGTAGAATGGTGGTAACCGTTTTGACTCTTTAAGATTTGTTAACATCTTCTCTATTTCTTTTGGAAGGTGAAGTACTTGGTTCTTTGTCAATTCCAATTGGACGAGGAGCAACAATGTTGAAACGAGCTCCTTCAATGAGGATCCTTCAGCAAGCTTCTGATGTTAAACGAGTACTAACATGTCCTCTTACAAAGAAGGTAACAGTTTGTGTTTTTAGTTTTTGCTCATCCGTTTGGATAGCATATGAAATTCAAGTTGCATTATTGACTCTTCTGTTCAGCCCATTCTGAGATGAAAAGCACATTTTCAACTTGTAGGGTCAGGTACCTAATTATGAAGACAGGAAAAACTGTGGTGTTTTAGTACTCTCAAGCTGTTATGTAGAACGACCTACTCATTCAAACTTCCAGAGCTTGAAAGACAGCGTAACCCATGCAGACAGTAACTTCTGGATTGGACTTAGCCCAGATGGTCCATGGGAAAGCTTTACTTCAGCTTTGCCGGTGACAGTCCTTCCAAAATCGCTTAACAATAACCATTTTGCATTTGAGGTCAGCATGAGGAATGGAAAGAAACATGCAACCTTGAGAGGTCTTGCAGTTATTGCTAATGATGCTGACATTAAACTTGAAGTATCTTTATGTCCGGTAAACAAGCTTAATTGCTCTGTGCTGAATACTAGATCAGTGAGTTCCACCAATGCTATTGATGAAGTATTTGAAAATCAGTGGTACCGACCAATTATGGGGTGGGGACCTAACCCCTCGAGTGATCATGCAAATTACTTAAAGCAATGGAGCACAAGGAACTGCTCGTACTCATCAAAGGTTTTTTTTTTTTGATATGTTTACGAATGGAATCACTTTTTCCTAGAATTAAGAAAATAAGTATCATGATTCTCTTTTTGGTTTATATAATCTGAAAAGCTCTTAATTCATAATAATCTATTAGCTCCTAACAGAATTTATGAATCCTATTTTGAAGGTATTTTTTGAGCCTGATCTTCCATCAGGTTGGAGATGGACGTCACCATGGAAAATTGAAAAGTCAAATTTTGTAGATAATGATGGATGGGCATATAGTGCTGTTTTTCAAAACTTGAACTGGCCATCATCCTCTTGGAGATCTTCTAAATCACCACATGACTTCGTGAGGAGAAGGCGTTGGGTACGTTCGAGACAAAAATTGCAAGAACAGGGTGCGGAAATTCCTAGAAAAATACTTGCTACTGTCAGTCCTCATTCATCTACTGCGTTGCCTTGGACAGCGATGATTAGGGATATGGATCTGTGCTTGCAAGTCCGTCCGTATTCTGAAAAATCAGAGGAACCTTACAGCTGGAGCCAGGTTTGTTCACTAGGTTCTGAGAGCGTACCTAAGCAGCAGCAGCAGCAGCAGTCTTCACTTTCTAGGCCAAGCACCTTAAGCCAGTCGACAGCATCATCCGGGAATTCCTTTCTTAAGCTTGCTGAACTTGAGAAAAAAGATGTGCTTTCATATTGCCATCCTCCTGTTGGCAATGAAAGATATTTCTGGTTTAGTGTTGGAATTGATGCTTCTGTTGTTCATACAGATTTGAATGTGCCTGTTTTCGATTGGAGAATTTCTTTCAATTCAATCCTTAGACTTGAAAATAAGCTTCCGTATGAAGCTGAATATGCTATTTGGGAGGTTTCCACTAAAGGTAATATGGTTGAAAGGCAGCATGGTATGGTCCCATCAGGTGGAAGTGTATTTATCTATTCAGCAGATATACGGAAACCTATTTACCTCACGTTATTTCTCCAAAATGGTTGGATTTTAGAAAAGGTATTGTATCTATTTTCTTTACGGAACATGTTAGATATCAAACTAATGGTTCATGGCATTATAGTGTACCTAGAGTTCTGTACCACATGCATTTGAGGATCTACAGGACAAGTGATTCTCCAATCTTACATATGGGACCGAACTCCGAGGGGGTTACTCCCTCTGTGTTAAAATGTTTTTTTATCAAACATGTGTTAAAATGTTTGACACGTTGCATTTTGGACACTGCATTTAACCATTCACCTTGTTCAAAAACTTAGTGCAAATATACAAAAACAGAGTTACGCTTAAAGTATCTTCAATTATAAAAAGTCGCAAGTTAGTTTTAATATGACGGATGATCAAACATTTTGAACTGAAGTACAATAATATTTTGTTTAACTTTTTCTTTCAGGATGCTGTATTGATAATGGATTTGTTGTCCATGGAACATGTTTCTTCTTTCTGGATGGTTCAGAAACAAAGCCAAAGGTTTGGAACCTTTTGTGACATTCCTCTGTTCTTTTTTTTCTTGAACTCATAATCCTGTGTTTGATGAATAGTATTAGCACTTTCAATTTTGTGGACCCTGACAGTGTTGTGTTTCATTTGCAATATGTCGGTTGTGTACATTGCATGTACAATAAATCAGTGTTTTCAGCTAGACTGCAGCAAAACCTCACAAACTTCTCGTATCAATCATCTGAGTGTTCGCATTTTGGACTATGTGGCCATGGTTTGGCACTTCCCCAATTGTCCTATACAAACTCCTCTCTTCAGAGCATATGTAGCAGCTCACCTGGTGATATCTTTTAGAAAACCTGCATTGCTTTTAATTGATGTATCTAAAGTTTTCTTATATCCCATTCTGATTTGAGCTGTTTATAATTGATACATTAAATTCAGTTATGGGGTGGTTTGGGACATGATGAGTCAGTCCCATCAACACATTCTGCCTAGTAGAAAAATGAGGAATGGTGTTGTCTCACCTTGTTCCTGGTGCTGGGATTAGCCCATGACTAGCTTACCCTCATCAAATTACATACACCCTAATATGAATGAACTAATATGATAAGATTTTCAGTAGCATCACTAGTGTTATCCTTGGATTTGTAAGCAAAAATCTTACAATGGTACCTAGGTTGTGCAGCAAGCTCAAGCTCATCGTTGCTACTTGCCTACTGAATACGATCCACTCTGCTACCCCATTTTTCATATACATCTGCCGTTGAGCTTGTATTAGATAATGACGGGTTAATTATGCTTTCATTCTTTTGTTATATTCTTTTATTTATTTCACTAATTTTGGTGAACATTAGGAGACTACGTGTTAGTGTTGAGCATGACTTAGGAGCAAGTGATGCTGCACCAAAGACGCTGAGATTATTTGTTCCTTACTGGATAAAAAACCATTCTTCAATTCCACTATCTTACCGCATTGTGGAAGGGGAACCCACAGAAAGCTCAGATGCAGACTCACTTAGTAGACCAGAATCGCTAAGTAGAGTGGCTAAATCTTCAAAATTTTCCCTTAAGTATTCTTCGAAGTCCCTTGTCAGAAGAGGCACAATGTCGAGAAATATGCAAGTACTGGAAGTTATTGAAGATTGTGGCACAAACTATGTGATGCTATCGCCACAAGATTACTTGAACCGGTCTGCAGGTATGCGCTCTGAGTCCAGGGATAACAATTTCAGCCCAGCTCGAGTTGCAATATCTGTGGCTGTTGGTAGTTGCACACCATACAGTATAGGAGTGTCTCTTTTCGAGCTTGAGAACAAGGTATACCTTGTGTAATGTGTGTTTTGATCTATTACTTATCTTCTTGCATTATTTGATATATATGACGTCATTATTCTCCAGGAGCATGTTGACATCAAAGCATATGCTTCTGATGGCTCATATTACTGGTTCTCCGCTCAATTGAAGATGGCGTCAGATAGAACAAAGGTTTGAGTCTTTATATTCCCAAATTTGTCGAATGTTTGTGGTTTATTACATGTTCATTGGCTATACATTTTAGTCACAACTAAATGTTCTGTACACCAGTTGCATATCATTTGATGGATTTTTCAGATGTAGATGCATTAGTATGTTGTTTCGTATAACTCTCTGCTATATGAAGAGATTAGACATAAAGATTGTTTTTCTAAGCATTTCGACTCATTTGGTAATTTAGAAGTACAAATGCTGTCAACCCCTTGGAAACTGATTGCAGTGTCGACTCCATTCATCTATTGCATTGCCTATGAATGAATTTATCGGTGCTACATATTCGCAATAGGAACTCTGCGTTTTAGTCCTTGAGCTCAGTTACATATTATCTCATCAATCTCGTACTTAAGCGTTCTTATTGTTTTGTCAGGTAAAACCAAGTCAAATAGTTTGAGTGTTCATTCTGGTCCTTCTACTGGCATAGCCTGATAGGCTACTTAATATCCAAAACACGAATTGAATTTTGTAATAGATTTGCTTTCTTTTTGGTTTTTGTAATCTTGTTTCATGTGTTTCGATAATTCTATTTTTACATGAGAAGGTTTATTATGGAGCGTTGTTTCAATATTGCACTATATTCTTTGGACATTTCAGAAAATAATTAGCTAATAATGCAGGTGGTAAATTTTCTACCACAAGCACTTCTTATTAATAGAATTGGGAGGAATATTTTTCTATCTGAGTATCATAATGAGACTGAGGAGCCCTTACAGCCGTACGAACCTCCAAAAGTATTTCAATGGCGCTCAGAATTCGGATGTGAACTTTTAAAGGTTATTAGCTTGAACCGGCAGTTATTTGGTTACTTGTTAATGTTATTACTCCACCATTTTTTATCTTTGTGATGCTTGCAGTTGCGGTTGGAAGGATACAAATGGAGTACACCTTTTAGCATAAATGCCAATGGAGTTATGTGTGTGCTTATGAACAGTATTACAGGAAATGATCAAACTTTTGTGAGGGTAAATGTTAGAAGCGGGACAAAAAGTTCACGCTATGAAGTTGTATTTCAGCTTGATTGCTGGTCCAGCCCATACAGGTACTGCTTTATTCATGTCAACTTCACGCCAAAATTTCTTACACTTAATTAAGCAAAATAAAATTATGTAAGCAGGGTGGAGAATCGCTCCATGTTCTTGCCTATACGGTTTCGGCAGGTCGGTGGTGACGATTATTCATGGCGTAGTCTGCCTCCAAATTCATCAGCTTCCTTTTTCTGGGAAGATCTCAGCAGAAAGCGTCTATTGGAAGTATTGGTTGATGGGACTGACCCTATGAACTCCATGACATATGACATTGATGTTGTTATGGATCACCAGCCACTGACGAATTCAAGTGCTCTTAAGAAGGCTTTACGTGTCACTGTTTTGAAGGAGGGGAAATTGCATGTTACTCAAATTAGTGATTGGCTGCCAGATAATAGAAATCGGGCACAGATAATTGAAAGGATATTATCACCAATCTTTCAGCCATCAGAGGTCGACTATGGGCAGTCATCTCCAGATCTGGATAGTGAATTTCATGTTACTTTGGAACTAATGGAGCTGGGCATTTCTGTAATTGACCATATGCCTGAGGAAGTTCTTTACCTCTCAGTGCAGCAACTATTAGTTGCATACTCATCTGGAATGGGCTCTGGAGTAAATCGGTAACAAGAATATACTCTTGGTTCTTTGCTATGCTACCTTTCTCACTTCTCAGGAATTCCCATTTGTGTATTCTCAAATATGCTCCTTTCATGGCAGGCTCAAAATGCGGATGCATTGGTTTCAAATAGACAATCAATTGCCATTTGTTCCTATGCCTGTCCTTTTCTGTCCTCAAAAGCTTGAGAATCAGTCAGAATACGTTTTCAAGTTCTCTATGACAGTGCAGACCAATAATTCTCTAGATTTTTGTGTCTATCCATATGTTGGTGTGCAGGTGATGATCATCTTTCCTTTTTAGAACACAAAAGGAAAAACCTGAGAATATAAAATTTTATTAAAATCTGTGCAAGGAGGGCACCAAAAATCTTTTGACTTTTACAGTTTTGTGGCATCATTCATCTGGCTATTTCGTTTTATATTATTTTTCTTTTATCCTTTGTAGGTTCCTGAGAGTTGTGTGTTTTTTGTTAACATACATGAACCAATCATTTGGCGCCTTCATGAGATGATTCAACACCTCAAATTTGATAGGATATATAGCAGCCAACCTTCAGCTGTTTCAGTGGACCCTATACTGAAAATTAGGTAGGTAACTGACCACATGGTGTTCCTTTATTTTTTTGTCCCCCTATTAACTAAACTGAACCTTTTCTTACAGCCTTTTGAACATCTCTGAGATTCGATTTAGAGTGTCAATGGCAATGTCCCCTAGCCAAAGGCCAAGAGGAGTTCTTGGGTTCTGGTCATCCTTGATGACTGCATTGGGGAACATGGAGCATATGCCGGTAGGACAGCTATTGATATTTTGTATCTTCATCATCTATACAAGTGTAATAGTTTCCATATGTATAAAGATGTGATTTGTCTGGACATGTACTTGCAAAAAAATCTGCACATGATACTGCTCCCTTGTCATAGTCTACCCCTTATACACTGATGTATTTTTTTTTCTCATCCAGGTGCGTATAGCTCAAAGGTACCGAGAGGAATTGTGCATGCGGCAAAGTGCACTTATGAACTCGGCTTTATCTAACATTCAAAAGGATCTTCTTAGCCAACCTCTTCAACTACTTTCCGGTGTTGACATTCTTGGTAATGCTAGTAGCGCTTTGAGTAACATGAGCAAGGGTATAGCAGCACTGTCTATGGACAAGAAATTCATTCAGGGCCGAATGAGACAGGTGCGTTTCTGGTTCCTTTTTCTTTTACTAAGCTTTTGAATGTATTTGACTTGCCAAAGTTAAGATATGTAAGAAGAATTCTCATATTATTACTTTGTTTTCTCCAGGATAGCAAAGGTGTGGAAGACTTTGGTGATGTCATAAGAGATGGAGGTGGTGCTCTTGCAAAAGGCATCTTCAGAGGTGTCACAGGCATATTGACAAAGCCCATCGAGGGTGCAAAATCTTCCGGTGTTGAGGGTTTTGTACAAGGAGTTGGAAAGGGAATAATTGGCGCAGCTGCACAACCAGTTAGCGGAGTTCTTGATCTTTTATCAAAAACTACTGAAGGTGCCAATGCGGTAAAAATGAAAATATCATCAGCTATAATGGCTGAGGAGCAATTGCTGCGTAGGCGTCTCCCTCGAGCTATTGGTGGTGATAGTTTGCTCTATCCTTATGACGAGCATAAAGCAACTGGCCAGGTAATTAGTTTTCTTTCTAGGCTAGTCTTAATTTACTATGAAAGAACCTCTCTAATCTGGTGACCTTTTGCAACTTATGTCTTATGAAGGCTATCTTGCATCTAGCTGAATGTGCTACATTCCTTGGTCAAATTGACATTTTCAAAATCCGTGGAAAGTTTGCTTCTACTGATGCTTATGAGGATCATTTTGTACTTCCTAAGGGGAAGATTTTTTTAGTTACTCACAGAAGAGTACTGTTGCTTCAGGTAAGACCAGTTTTGCTCTTGATGTGCCATTTTTTTAACTTGTTGGTCTGATTTTATTACATGCTTGCATTCTTGGTTTCAGCTACCAATGATGACTCAGCGTAAGTTCAATCCTGCAAAGGACCCTTGCTCAGTAATATGGGATGTGTTGTGGGATGATCTGGTGACGGTGGAGATGACCCATGGGAAAAAAGACCCTCCAGGATCCTTGCCTTCAAAGCTTATTTTGTACTTGAAAGCTAAACCTTCAAACTCGAAGGAAGTTGTTCGTTTGGTCAAGTGTAACCGTGGTACAGATCAAGCAACTATCATTTACTCTGCAATTGACAAAGCTTATAGATCATACGGTCCAAATTCAATAAAGGTACATTGAAGTGACTTGTGACTTTTTAAATTAAAACAACACACTTATCCATATAATGGAACAGTATGACTACAAAATGCCTGAACTTTGTTAGCATGACCGTGAGTTTGTTAGTTGCCTAGTCTATTCTGAAAGTACAGTATTTTTTTCCGTGATCTCTAGTATACTTATCTTTAGTGAGTCTCAAACTTAAGTTTATAATTTAACCATACCTGGATTTTGTACCTTTTTTACTTTACCACTGTTTCAATAACCTGACCCTTGCTCATGACATTTCAGGAATTATTGAGATGGAAGGTTCCAAGACCATACGCCCCACGCAATAATAGAGGTCGAAGTTCCCAAGACTTGACATTTGGTTAAAAGATCAAAAGATTTCCGTTATTCCAAAATTGTAGAAAATAATACACTCCTAGACTGAAGGTATGCGCACTTGAGTGCCTCTCATTGTTGATAGTATGTTGTGTCGTTTGGCTTCAAACAAAAAATAAATGTTTCCAGGCATAGTATACGAGTATGTACTGAACCGTGGTTTTTTTCTTTGCAGGTATTTTAGGTTCACGTCTTGGTTAACATAAGTGGCAGTTTGTTTACATATGTACGTTAGGGACCAGGATAGGTTTTCTGCGTTGCATGTACATAGTTTTTAGGTGGCGCTGATATGGCGATGTAAATGACGATTATATCTGTGATTAAAATTTTTCGAATACTGCAACATTTATGGCTACTGTTCTTGATTAACATTTATGCAACATTATATCTGTGATTAAAATTTCGTTTGCGATAAATTTGCAACAGAAATTTTCGTTTGAGACAGTTATTATGCTGGTTGAAGAGCAAATGCGATCACCCACTGGAACAGACAGAAATTTATCTGAATGTAAGGCTTCTTTCCATGGTAGCGGCTCGCTCTATGCCTACCTTCCCAATCTGGCAGGATAATGATGGTAACCTTGCAGATGGTCTTAAGAGCCTAGACAAACGCATCAGTTTGAGAACAGTCAGCTTTCAGCTTCCATGAATCAAACCATTAATTTGTTTAACTTGAATACACAATTTCAGTTCTTAATCGAAAGAGCCTCACTTAACTGGATTCTCTCCGTTGTGATTTGCAGTTTGACGTGCTATGATCGCTAGTTAATGATGTCCATGCCGTGCGTGCCCTACCATTTTAAAAATTGATGGTCAAAGCTTTGATTCATGGAAGCTGAAAGCTGAAAATATATAAAATAACAATACCCAGCTGCAAATTTATAAAATAAGAAAAGTTGGTGCTGGTAGAGGACGGCAAAACTTATTCGAGTGGTTCAGATCATTAGTAAGTTCGTATCTGTTGGATGTAGTCCCTGTGTTCAGTAGTGTTCAGTACTTAAGTGTCAGTCTTTTTGTTTCAGTTAGCATAGTCTGATAATTAGCAGTCTGTCTCCATCCAATCCATCCATGTGAGTACTACACACTTATTCAGCAAGCTAAGTCAGGTCGGAATAGGAATAGCAGAGGACCCTCCTGCTCCTGGCTTTAGCGAAACAGCAAGCCACCAAGATCACTTTGGACTGCACCAATACAACTGCATTTTACCATCAGTTTTTTCTTTCTTCCCTAGGGATCATGTGTATGTGCAAATAAACTCTTATCTAACTTAAGCTTTCGTAACTGCACCCTTGTCTGTCATCATTATAGATTACCATCAATGCATTCAGCTAGTTTAGCTAGCATGCTCTCCCTGCAGTCTCTGAATTATGTGGCAACTGCACGGAGCGGTTATTGGCAAGTGTTATAAATGCATACTTTTAGATATCTAATTTCTGAAAGTAAGTCATAATTATTCTAATGGATGATTCTCTCTTTTTTTTGGATCTTCATGATTGTCTATCCAAGTGAAGTAGTCTGATCTAGATGATTGTCATTTTTTAATATCTATTTTTTTATAGCTGAATCTATTTTCTTTGGATCTGGTATAAAGTAGCAGTGATGGGTCCAGAGACCCGGGATCCCCAGCGGGCTCAGTTCTCATTGACCAGTCCAAGGTCGCGCCTAGAACAAGCACAAGCACCCGTCCGTATAAGGCAATAACTTCATCTGGGTCATCTCGGCCCACAATCCTGACTGACAGCTCGGTTAGGATGACCAAGGCCCATATCCTCGACTGTGGGAATGGTTAGAGATCGGGTCCGTACCAAGGCTCCGACCGGGGACTCCGACTAGGCTCCCCAACCGGTGGGCTAGTCGGGAGGCCAGGCCCGGCTTACCAGTGCGCCCTAAGAGTAGGTACAAAGGATAAGGATGAGTCTCAGGGTCGACCTGTTGTACACGGCCAACCACTCCCTCCATGGGGTTACAGTCCCTTCTGCTATGGCAGCAGAGTGTCATTATTCTACCTGCCATTCTCGGGAAAGGACGGGGCGAAACGTCATCATGATATAGCCGGAAATGCCCCCCCCCCTCATGACGGAGTGGCCGAGCAAGGTGCCAGGGATGTGAAGCGTCCCCTCATCAGAGGTGACTAAATATGATACAAATATTAGTCCTATGAGGCTGATAACACATTTATTACAATAGATGGTTCATTACCGTACAAACCGTCAAGGTAGCGGGCACTAAATCGCCACTATCAAGAGGGACAACATAAGGACTACAAACCAAACCAAAGCGCCAACGAAATCTAAAATAACATCAGAGTCTTGCGCCATGGTAAGCTTCCTGTGGAGACCCTGAACCACAGGCAAGATTGGGTGCAGGACGGCGACCTACTCGACGTCTTCAGGAACGAAGTTCGGATCCTCCTATGTAAAAACTAGGCAAGAGTGAGTACATAAGTACTCAACAAGTCCAACCACACCCACGGAGGGGAATAATAAAGATCATGTATAGGATATATCAAGGATGAGGCTAGGGTTCATTTGCGATAAAGCGAGGTTTTACACATGCAAGGGTTCATTTAATAAAAGAGTTTTCTTAAGACATTTATGTAGTAATCAAATAATAAGTGGGGTTGATTCTACACAAAGGATCCAAGTTTTAATGCTACCGGACTCCACATCCACAGTAGCTCACGGCACAAATGCCGGGCACATTCAAAACAACTCACGCCACAAAACCAACCATCCCAAAATGTCTATTGAGTGACCATGCCGTAACTCGTCCAATACCGTGGACACGGCTATTCGAATAGATTTTACACTCTGCAGAGGTTGTACACTTTACCCACAAGTAGGGTACCGCACTACGAACACCTTAATGTCGCTGCGGATCCTAACAAAGCCGTTACCCACCCTAGCTGAATCTAACTAGCCAACACGGAAGCAACCATGGAGAAATCAAGGTTATAACCGGGACATAACTCACACAGATCATATTCCTTCTCCATGATCTCCCGTTGCTCACCCGCTCTCCTTTTGGCTAGCAGAACAACTAGTGGGGTTAATGCTAAGCCGTTGCCCACACAACGGTCGAGTGGTTGTACGATAAGTGGGTTAGGCAAGATGACACCTCAGTTCATCCTTACATTGACAAGACGGACATCTCCCAACCATGCTCAACCACAAAGGTACAAGCTCACCACAGAAAACGCCGTCCATCTCATCATTTTATATCTTTCTTTTATTTTTCCGAAATCCCGTTTTATCATTTAAAACACCCACACCCTTATTTTCGGTAAATCGCTTTGTAGTCATGATTAAAATATAATAAAGGGAATAAAAGGTAATAAGCATCTCTAGCAGTAGTTAACATCCAACAGAGCAAATCCTATATAGACATTAACCTAGGTCATCAAGGAATAGTCATAGGAATCAAGGGGTGGCTATCCAACCATGTCTTGCAATAAAACAATGCATTTTATAAAACAGGCCAATAGGTTGCGTTTATAAAACTGGGATAAATTGCATCAAAGTATGGGATTGGACTTGCCGTCCTCAAAGCCTTCCGGAAGCTCCTCCTCGAGGTACGGGTCTTCGGGCTCCGGCTCGCGGTCCTGCTCCTCCTCGGTCACACCATCGTCTACAACACACAAACAATCACACAATAAAAACAAAGTCCACCGACGAGCTAAAAAAAAAGGAAATAGAGAGCTTCGATTAAAAAGTAGAGGAGACTATTATATTTGTTGGATGTGGATCTTGAGACTTGGAGAGAATATTTGATGCGTGGTGGAGTTTGGAATCGATTCAGAACATAATGTCGCATGAAATGGGGGGCTGCGGACTGCATAAGGAGGAAAAGTGGAGGGGGTTATGCACAAGTCTGCCTTTCTTCTTCCTCGAGACAGAACAGGAGGGGGAGGGGAACGGTAGGAGGGGGGGGCGGTGTAACGCCCGCGTTTCTACCTAATCTAAATTACAGCACGAATCGCTCGCTAGAAAATATTCTCTCGACAAACTCGGGTCGATCCTAAACCCTTACCGTCCGAACCCCTAATCGCTCGACACATCTCCCGACTTTTCGCCGCCTGATTGACCACCATCCTTTTTCTTTCCTCGACCCCCGCGACGTGCCGCATGCTCAACTCCGCACTCGCGACCGTCGCCGCGAATTCCGCCGACACGGCTCTTTCCCCTCACGCGTCGCGTCGCACGCGCGCGACCTCGCCGCGAATCCCGCCGACGCAGGACCTCCCCCCTCCCTCCTTTTCTTTTCCCCTACCCCTTTTCCTTTTCCTTTCTCTTTTCTCCTTTCTCTGTTCCTGCTTCCTGCTTCCTTCGCTCCCCTGCACGCAGCACAGCACCGAGCAGAGCTCGGCGCCGGTCACCACCACCACCACCGCCCTCTCCCCATTGACGACGCCACAGTGCCGGCCTAACCAGGCCCCTCCTCTGCGCGCGCCGTACCCCGCCGTGCCGTCTCGGCGCTCGTGTTGCCCCTGCCGGCCACGGCACCAAGCAGAGCCGGCTGCCGCGCGTCGTCGTGCCACGGGCCGCCTGCTCCTGCGCCGCACGCCCCCAGGCCGTCCCTCCCCGCTACGCGCCAACCCCTGCCCTGCGCAGCGACGACCAGCCCCTCCCCGGCCTTGCTCCCCCGTACCACCGCCGCCCCACCTCCATTACTGCCGCCACCGGCCTCCACCGCGCCTCCCTCCCTCCAGCCCCTCGCCGGCCTACAAATACCCCCGCGACGCGCCTCTCCACCGCCACGAGCTCCCCCTGCAACCCCCAGCCCCTCCCCGGCCTTGCTTCCCCGCCGCCGCCAGGACCTCCGCCCGCCACCCCCTGGCCCCCGTGGGCAGCCCGCCTCACGCCGCCCCGACCCAAGGTGAGGGGTGGAATGGATCCCCCTCACTCCCCTCTCCGTGTAGCCCCTACCCCCGGCCGCCGCCATGCCCTAGGGCCGCCGCGATTTGAGGCGCCGCCGGCCCCCATCCCCTCCCCTGTCTCTGGTAACGGGAGGAGGAAGAAGGGCACTTTTGCCCTGAACCCCCTGCCCCTTTTGCCTATTCCCTCAAGAGCCCACCCCCTCTTACCCTCTCTTTACAAACAAACCCCCCCTGCTCATTCTATTTAGAAAATGAACCCCCCACTACACAGAATAGTTATGGATAGGTCCCTGACCCTTTTTAGAATACCCTGAGTATTTCTAGAAATTACAATCAAGCCCTCCTCTCCCCGACAGAAATCACAAATAGGTCCTCAGGCCCTATTTCCTTCCCTAAAACCCCGTTCGGCCTATTATTTTATGCGCCAAAAATCCCCCGTTTGCCCTGAAACTTTACCACGGCATTTCTAGCATAATGACGGCCGTGCCATCAAGAAATCCCCCGAAAATATTATTTCTACCATTATTTCTTAAGTTATTTCCGATTCGGGCTTGTAGATAAAACCTTTACCTCTTTTCTTTATTGAATGTTGTTTATGTGCGCCGTAGATCACGAGGTGACCGGGGGAGAGCCCGTCGACGAGCAGTGCTACGAGCAAGAGTCCGAGAACCAGTGCCGTGAGCCAGAAGGACAATACCTCGATCAGGACTTCCCGGAAGGCTTTGTGAATGGCAAGTCCAATCCCATCCTTTGATGCATTCTTATCCTAGATTTATAAATACAACCTATTGGCCTGTTTTGTAAAGTGCATTGTTTTATTGCAAGACCTGGTTGGATAGCCACCCCTTGATTGCTATAACCCTACCCCGATGACCTAGGATTTGCTGGGCTAGGCGTAAACTACATGACAGAGAAACCTGCTACCTAGTTTTTCCTCTCGTTATATTGTAAGCCATGATTACAATCGCTTTACTAAGGATAAGGGTACGGGTGTTTTAGAAGATCAGAACGGAATGTTGGGGAAACAAAAGAAAGGCTTAACCTGGCGGGATGGACGGCGTTTTCGGTGCGAAATGCCGCTTGCGTGCTTGTACCTTTGTGGTTGAGCATGAGATGTCCGTCTAGTCGGTATAAGGACGAACTGGGGTGTCATCTTGCCTAACCCTTTTATCGTACAACCACTCGACCGTTGTGTGGGCAACGGCTTAGCATAAACCCCACTAGTTGTTCTACTAGCCAAAACTGGAGAGCGGTAAGTAACGGGAGACCATGGGGAAGGGATACGATCTGTGTGAGTGATATTCCGGTTATGACTTCATGAGTCATTAATCCCGTGGTAGCTTCCGCGTTGGCTAGCTAGATCCAGCTAAGGTGGGTAATGGCTTTGTTAGGATCCGCCGCGACACTAAGGTGTTCGTAGCGCGGTACCCTACTTGTGGGTAAAGTGTACAACCTCTGCAGAGTGTAAAAATCTATTCGAATAGCCGTGTCCACGGTATTGGGCGCGTTACGGCATGGTCACTTCAATAGATGTTTCGGGATGATTGGTTTTGTGACATAGGTTGTTCTGAAAGTATTCGGCAGTTGCGCAGTAAGCTACTGCGGACGCCGGGTCCGATGACACTAAAACTTGGATCCTTCGTGCAGGATCAACACCACATAAGATTCGATTACTATAAAAATGTTTTGAGAAAGTGCTTTTACTAAATAAACCCTTGCATGTGTAAAATCTTGCTTTATCGCAAATAAACCCTAACCCCACCCTCGATATAACCTGCATGATCTCTGTTATCACCCCCCCTCCGCGGGTGTGGTTGGACTTGTCGAGTACCTTTGTACTCACCCTATATATATATGTGGTTTTCTCAGAGGAAGACCCGGACTACGTGATCGGAAACGACGAATAAGGGTTGTGTCCGCGCCCAACTCTGCCTGTGGTGTTGGCCCTCCGCAAGATGCTTCTGCTAGCGTGTTACTCTGAGCCCGAGTTGGATCCCGCGTGGGTCACGCTTTGGTGTATTACCATAGCTATTTTATTACTAGTTATCGTCTGTATCGAGTGCCCGCCTCCTCGGAGGTTTGTACGGTAATGTACCATCTGATGTAATAAATGTGTATCAGCCTCCTGGGACTGATTTGGATATCACATTTAAGTCACCTCGGATGAGGGGACGCTTCAGGCGGCCAGGCCATGGGCGCCGCCCCCCTGGCGCATGGCAACACCCAGGGAGGGGGGCAAATAGAGAGGAGGCCGAGGGGGTCTGATTCCGGCCCTCACCTCGTGCGGAGACAGTCTACGGAGGGCTGTCCACGGTGATGGGTGGTGGGCGGCAATGGTGAGCAGCGGCGGCGAGCTTGGGGTCTGATTTATAGGCCGAGAGGAAGAGGGGAGATGGCCAGCATGGGGGGGTCACGGGCAGTATAGGAGCCTCGCCATTAAGGGAAGCCGGGATGCTCGGGGACAAAGTGCGAGCTGCGAGAGCGAGGGGACGGGACAGAGACGGGCCGGCGCAGCAGCGGGCCGCACGCCGACTTGGCGTGCACGGGCAGCAGTCAAGCAGCGGCCCAGCGAGTGGCAGCGGCCGCGGTGGCCGTGGCGTGACGAGGGCGGCGTGATGCGAGCGCGCGTGCACGGCCAGCAACGGGGGCAGCGGCGGGTCGTGCGCTGGCCCGCACATGCGTGCAAGGAGCGAGCTACAGCTCGAGCAGGCAGTAGGCAGCACAGGGGAGAAAAAGAAAGAGGAAGCCAGCGCAAAAAAAAAGAGTCTGGGAAAAAAAGTTTTAAGAGAGAAATAAAATGGATTTGAACAAAATATGAGAAAAGAAAAGATAGGACACGCGAGCGGCGCCGACGATCGCGGCCAGGCAGGCGCACGCGGCCGACCGCGACATGATGGTTATGTAACGGGATGGCGGGGCTAGTGGAAAAGGAAAAGGGACGGGCGGCTCTGCGGTAAAAGAGGAAGAGACTGCGCGATGTCAGAACGGCGGAAAATCGGGAGGTGGGCTTCGGTAGCTCAAGCGGCGGAAAAGGTTTAAAAGATTTTTAAGAGAGGGATTGGTAACGCAATTTAAATAAGATAAAAATGCGGGCGTTACAAACCTACCCCACTTAAAATGAATCTCGTCCTCGAGATTCGGCTGGCTCCTAAATAGATGGGGAAACTCTTTCTTCAGGGCATCTTCACGTTCCCATGTAGCTTCTTCCACTCCATGTCTGCTCCACTGAACTCTGCAAATCCGTACTTCAGAGTTTCTTGTCCTTTTTGTGACAGTGTCCAAAATCTTGACAGGTACTTCCTGGTACCGAAGATCTGTCTGTAAAGCTATTTCTTCTTCCGGCACACGCTCTCTCTCGGGTATCCTCAGACATCTTCTCAGTTGGGATACATGGAATACTGGGTGTATGTCAGTCATTCCTTCTGGTAGCTCTAGACGGTATGCTACGGCTCCAATTTTCTTTTGTACTTGGTATGGTCCAATGTACCGAGGGGCTAGTTTCCCATGTACCTGAAATCTTCGAGTCCCTCGAATAGGTGAAACCTTGAGATAGACGAAGTCTCCTGGATTGAAGCTTACTTCTCGTCTCTTCTTGTCTGAGTAACTCTTCTGTTGAGATTGGGCGGCCTTCAGTTTTTCTCTAATTTCGGCCACTCTTTCTTCCGCTTCCTTTATGAGTGCGGGTCCAACTAGGGCACGCTCTCTAACTTCTGACCACATCAGGGGGGTTCTGCACTTTCTCCCATAGAGAGCTTCAAATGGTGACATGCCCAAGCTTGCTTGATAACCGTTGTTGTACGAAAACTCAGCATAGGGTAAACTTTGTTCCCAATCCTTGCCATAAGTAAGGACACATGCTCTTAACATATCTTCCATAATCTGGTTCACCCTTTCTGTTTGACCATCGGTCTGCGGGTGATAAGCCGAACTGAAATCCAACTTGGTGCCCATGGCCTTATGCAAACTTTTCCAAAACCTAGAGGTGAATTGGGTTCCTCTATCCGAAACAATTCTGCTAGGCACACCATGCAGCTTCACTATGTTGTCCACATAGAGCCGGGCTAGCTTTTCTCCACCATAATTGGTCCGTACGGGTAGGAAGTGAGCGACTTTTGTGAGCCGGTCCACTATCACCCATATGGAGTCATGTCCTTTCTGTGTCTTGGGTAAACCCACTACAAAATCCATTCCTATCTCATCCCATTTCCAAATCGGGATGGGTAAGGGTTGCAACAATCCTGCTGGCTTCTGAAGTTCGGCCTTGATTCTTTGACAAGTATCACAATGGGTGACGAACCGTGCAATGTCCGCCTTCATTCCACTCCACCAATACTTTTGTCTTATATCCACATACATCTTGGTGGATCCTGGGTGGATGGAATATGCCGAGTTGTGGGCCTCATCCATAATAGTCTGCCGGAAGTCTCCTTCCTTGGGTACGCAAATTCTATCTTTGTACCATAAGGTTCCTTTGTCATCCACTCTAAAATCCGGTGCCTTGTTTTCTCCAGTATGCATGCGGATTTTCATCAAGTCCTTGTCTGAACCTTGGGCCTTTCTGATCTTATCCTCCAAAGTGGGTTGAACACTCAACTTGCGACTGGAACCATGGGGCGCGATGTGCACATTTAATCGTGCCATTTCTTCTTGTAGGTGGGTATCCTTAGGTCCATAAGATTTCCGGCTTAAGGCATCTGCTACCACGTTTGCTTTACCAGGATGGTAATGAATTACCACATTATAATCCTTAACTAGTTCTAACCACCTTCTTTGCCTTAAGTTCAAATCTGACTGGGTGAAGATGTACTTCAAGCTTTTATGGTCTGTGTAGATCTCACACCTATTCCCAATCAGATAGTGTCTCCAAATCTTGAGGGCATGTACTACGGCTGCAAACTCCAAATCATGGGTTGGGTAATTCTGCTCATGAGGCTTAAGTTGTCGGGAAGCGTATGCCACTACTTTCCCATCTTGCATAAGGACGCATCCTAATCCTTGACGGGATGCATCACTGTAAATGACAAAGTCCCGTTGAATATCCAGCAAGGTTAATACCGGGGCGGTTGTCAGTCTTCTCTTTAACTCCTGGAAGCTTCTCTCACATGACTCGGTCCAGGTGAACTTCTTCTCTTTCTTGAGTAGTTCTGTCATGGGTCGGGCTATCTTGGAGAATCCTTCAATAAATCTCCGGTAATACCCGGCCAAACCGAGAAAGCTCCTGATTTCACTAATATTGGTTGGTTGCTGCCAATTGAAGATTGCTTCGACTTTTTCGTGGTCCACTGCTACTCCTTCCGTGGTCAAGATATGACCAAGAAATGCTACTTTCTCAAGCCAAAATTCACACTTGCTGAACTTGGCGTAGAGCTTGTGCGCTCTCAACTTTTCCAAAACCACTCGTAGGTGCTGCTCATGTTCTTAACCACTCTTAGAGTAGATAAGTATGTCGTCAATGAAAACTATGACAAACTTATCTAACTCTTCCATAAACACCTTATTCATGAGGTTCATGAAATAAGCAGGTGCATTGGTGAGTCCAAAGGACATCACCGTAAACTCATATTGCCCATAGCGGGTGACGAAGGCCATCTTCAGAATATCACTTTCCTTAATCTTGAGTTGATGATATCCTGACCTTAAGTCTATCTTGGAGAAATACTTGGCTCCCTTCAGCTGATCAAAGAGGTGAAAGCATCTAGGCCCCTAATTCGAGTTTTGGTAATTAATGACAACGGTTTGTGGATTAACAATTCCTTTTGAGAAAATGAGTATAGGTTGATTCACGGATGAATGAGAGTTATTTGTGAACGTGTGGATTCTTGGAGACGATGAGCAAAGCTTGGGCTCAAGGCAAAGGTATAAAATAGGGTCTTTTGAATTTTACCGGTCACAAGGTGTTTAGTGGATGAAAAGTGATTGGATTTGTTGGATAGATTGCCGTACTATCAAGAGGGGTCATGTACTCATGCTTGACGGGTCTCTAGTGCCATTTTGCTCAAAATGTCTAGGTGCATGCATGAGGGCTAACTACGTTTTGTCGGGTTTTGAAAAAGAACAAGTTTGAGAGCTGACTGCTCAAGCGCGGACGGTCCGCTCCATGGGCGCGGACGGTCCGCTACCGTTACAGAAGGTTCAGTGGAAATCTCATGTGGCTGGCGGACGGTCCGGCCCACTTGGGCGGACGGTCCACCACTCTAACTCTCTTTGTTCCAGAGAGGGTGTTCTCTGGTCAGTCTTGTGGTCTGGTCTGCGGACGGTCCGCCACTGGGGCGCGGACAGTCCGCAGGCCTTTTGATATATTGAACCAGAAATATTGCTGTCTCTGCTTGTTTTTCTGGATGAACTGCGGACGGTCCGCTCTTTGGTAGCGGACGGTCCGCTCTTTGGTAGCGGACGGTCCGCTGGCTAATCTCTGTGTTGTTCTAGAGACTGTTTCGTCTCTGGAGTTGTGGAACTCTTAACTGCGGACGGTCCGCCGATTGTGCGCGGACGGTCCACCAGGGCTGTAACGGCTAGTTCTGACACGCATTTATTGCTCTCTGTCTCTTTGGTTTATAACGGCGGACGGTCCGATTTTTGAAATCGGACGGTCCGCGATCTTGCAGAAAAGACTGTAACGGCTAGTTTTTGATGGGATGTCTATATATATCCAATGCCCGGCCATTGGGTCACTCTCTTGGCCATTTGGACTGCATTCTTGACCCTCTAGAGCTAAGACATCCCTCTCTCTCACACACTTGCTAAGGATTTGCATTTTTGAGAGTGAGAGTGCTTCCTAGTGCATTGCATCAAGAGTTTGAGCTTTGTGGCACTAGGGAATTCTCAAGCAAGGATCATTGGCTTGTTACTCTTGGGAGTTGCCGCTCCCTAGATGGCTTGGAGAAGGTGATTTCGTGGAGCTTCTTGAAGTAGATTGTTGAGAAGCCCCGATTTCGGTTGTGAGAGGTTTTGTGCTCACCTTGCCGGAGTGGTGAAGAGCAACTCTAGTGAAATCGAGGTGTTGAGCGGTTCCTTGTTTCTAGCTGGCTCAAGATCAAGAGGTTCTTGATAGAGGAGCGGTTGATTCTTGGAATCCACCTCAACGTGGAAGAGGGGTGACCGGTAAGTCATCGACACCACGGGATAAATTTATGTGTCAAGCTTGGTTATCTCTCTTTCTCACTTTAATTGTTGTTTTGTTTTGAGCAATTTACTTTACTAGAGCTTGAATTTATCTCTCTTGCTCACTTTAATTGTTGTTTTATTTTGAGCAATTTACTTTAGTAGAGCTTGAATTGTATCTTGTCACCCTAGGTTGCAAACCTCTCTAGAGATAGTAGTAGCATGACATAGGACTTTCTTTTGTTAGTAATTAAATTTCTCTAGTGTTGTTGGTTTTAGTTTTAAACCGCCTATTCACCCCTCTCTAGTCGGTGTTCTTGATCCTACAAGTGGTATCAGAGCTAAATACTCCATTAATTGCAGATTTAACCATCTTGGAGTAGAACAATGACTAGTGATAATGGAATTCATGTTGGGAAGCCACCGTTCTTTGATGAGAACAATTATGATTATTGAAAAACTAGGATGTCGGCTCATATCAAAGCCATGAGTAGAAAGCTATGGAGAGTAGTAAATGATGGATATGTTATTTTGGACTCAAAGAATTTGACACCCCTAGAAGAGGAAAATGAGATACTAAATGATCAAGGGGTCAATGTGCTCTTTAGTGCCCTTGGTGTGACCGAATTTAATAGAGTCAAGAGTCTCACAAATGCACATGACATATGGGAAAAGCTCATGGAAATTCATGAGGGCACATCAAGTGTGAAGGAGGCCAAGTTATATTTGCTTAAGGGCAATTTTAGTGAATTTACCATGAAGAAGGATGAGAGTATAGCCGAGATGTTCAACCGGCTAAATGATATTGTGAATGACCTCAAGGGACTTGGATTTGAGGTACCGGATGCGGATTTCAACCACAAATTTCTTAGATGTCTTCCAGAAAGATATGACACAATTGTGACCTTGTTTGTAAGGTCAAATGTGAAGACCGCAACTCCCACACAAATATTGGGAGAAGTTCTCACCCATGACATGTTCAAGAAATCTCAAGATGAAGCTCATGGGGGAGAAATTGATGTGAAAAAGAAAAGTGTGGCATTCAAAGCTCAAGATAACAAAAAGGAAGAAGAAAGTGGGTTCCAAGAAGAAGAATCGGATGAAGAGATGGCTCTCTTTGTCAAGAGATTCAATAGAATGATGAACAAGAAGAACTTTGGCAAGAAAGGTCAATCATCAAGAAAAAATCCTTTTATGGACAAGACTTGCTTCCAATGCGGTGAAATGGGTCATATTAGTGTCAATTGTCCAAACAAGAAAAATGACAAGAACAAGAAGGATAAGAAAAATGATGAAAAGAAGAAGAAGAAGTTCATCAAGAAGAAGAAGAATGGTCAAGCTTATTTTGTTGAATGAGATTCCGATGCAAGCTCCGATGATGATGATGATGATGATGATGATGACAAGCCATCCAAGGGAGTTGCTGGGATCGCCATCAAGGAGGCTCCATCACTCTTCTCCACACCACATTGTCTTATGGCAAAGGGTGGTGCAAAGGTACAACAAGATGATGAACTTGATGAACTTTCATATGATGATCTTGTTGAAATGCTCAATGATGCCGATGAATTTATGACTAAAGAAAAGGCCAAGTTAAAGGAATTGAAGTTGAAGTTTTCTTCTCTTCAAGATTCCTATGAGGAGCTAAAGACTTCACATGAGAATCTCAAAGAAACTCATGAGAAGCTTGAGGAAGCTCACAATGCCCTACTTAATCATGAAAGAAAAGCAACATTGAGCATTGATGTGAGTTGTGACTTAATTGATGATAAACCTTGTGGTTCTAGTTCTACTAGTTCTTTTTGCACCAAAATTGATGACTCATCTTGCAATGAATCTCTCATTATGGAAAATGATTTGTTAAAGAAAGAGGTTACTTGCTTGACTAATAATTTGAGAAAGTGCTATGATAGTAGAGCCATGTTTAATCATTGTTGGGCAAGTCAAAAGTTCACTTTGAACAAGCAAGGGTTTGGATACATTCCTAAGAAATGGAAGAAGGCTTTTGTGCAAACCAAAACTACTTTTGTGAAGAGTAGTGGTAAGTCATATTGTGAAAAATGCAAGAAGGTTGGTCATGTTGAGAAGAATTGCACCAACATGAAAGTCATATCCTTTGATTCAAGTTACATTCTTATGAGAAATTCAAATGGCAATGTTAGTGCAAAATTTGTTGGAATACCTATAGATGGTGCTAAAAAGAATGCCATTTGGGTGCCAAAAGTCTTGGTCGCTAACGTTCAAGGACCCAAGAAAGTTTGGGTACCTAAAAGAGTTATCTCTTTATTGTAGGTGAACTACAAGTCCGGAGGAAGACATTGGGTGCTTGATAGTGGATGCACTCAACACATGACCGGAGATCCAATGATGTTTTCCTTTCTAGATGAGAATGTGGATGGCTATAGTGATATTATCTTTGGTGACAATAGCCGAGGCAAAGTCAAAGGAGTTGGTACAATTTCAATCTCAAGTGATCATTCTCTTTCAAAAGTATTGTTGGTTGATTCTCTCAAGTTTAATCTCTTAGCGGTCACTCAACTTTGTGATTTTGGATATAAGTGTAGTTTCACTAAAGATGATGTTGTAGTGACTAGCTTGGATGGAAAAAATCACATCTTTACGGGATTTAGATATGAGGATGTATATCTTGTGGATTTTGCTACTAAAGAGGCAAACTTGTCTACATGTTTGTTCACTCAATCATCTTTGGGTTGGTTATGACATAGAAGACTTGGTCATATTGGCATGAAACAACTCAACCGTCTCATAAAGCATGATTTAGTAGTTGGCTTGAAGAATGTGAAGTTTGAGAAAGATAAGTTATGTAGTGCATGTCAAGCCGGAAAGCAAGTTGCAAATGCTCATCCTACTAAGAGTGTCATGTCTACCGAGAGACCATTGGAATTATTGCATATTGATTTATTTGGTCCTACAATATATAGAAGTATTGGTGGAAATTGCTATTGTCTTGTGGTAGTGGATGATTACTCAAGATATACTTGGGTTTTCTTTCTTCATGACAAAGCCGATACTTATGACATATTCAAGAAATTCTTGACAAGGGCCGAAAATGAATTTGAACTCAAGGTGAAGAAAGTGAGGAGTGACAACGGAAGTGAATTTAAAAATACAAGAGTTGAAGAATGGTGTGATGAGAAAGGAATCAAACATGAATTTTCAACCAAGTACACTCCGAAACAAAATGGTCTTGTTGAGCGGAAAAATAGAACCTTGATTGATATGGCAAGATCAATGCTCTTCGAGTACAATGTTTCTGATAGCTTTTGGGCCAAAGCAATCAACACGGCTTGCCATGCGTCTAATAGATTGTATTGCCATAGATTTCATAACAAGACCCCATATGAGTTGCTCATTGGAAGGAAACCAAATATATCATATTTTAGAGTGTTTGGTTGCAAATGCTATATTCTCAAGAAGGGAACTCGGTTATCAAAGTTTCAAAGCAAATGTGATGAGGGTTTTCTTCTCGGGTATTCATCTTGTAGCAAGGATTATCGGGTCTACAACAAAACACATGGCATTGTTGAAGAAGCATATGATGTTGAATTTGATGAAACAAATGGGTCTCATAATGAACAAGAAAATCTTGATGATGTGAGAAGTGATGGTTTAAGAAATGCAATGAAAAATATGTCAATTGGTGATGTTAGACCAAGAGAAGAAGATGAAGGTGATGATGGTCATTCTGTCTCTATTAGAGTTAATCCTTCCACCTCTATCTCAAATGATCAAGCACAACAAATTGTACAAGATTCTAGTAATGATGATTTTCAAGTACAAGATCGAGTTGGTTCATCAAGTGCACCTTCTCCATCAACTCAAGAACCCATCGCTCCTCAAAGAATTCATCATATTCTTGCAAAGGATCACCCCGTGGATCAAATTATGGGTGATATTAGTAAGGGTGTCCAAACTCGATCTCGCATTGCTTCATTTTGTGAACATTATTCCTTTGTATCTTTTCTTGAACCTAACCGTGTAGATGATGCATTGAGAGATCCGGATTGGGTGAATGCTATGCATGAAGAATTAAATAATTTCACCCGGAATCAAGTTTGGGATCTAGTTGAGAGGCCTAGAAATTATAATGTCATTGGCACTAAATGGGTTTTTAGAAACAAGCAAAATGAAGATGGATTGGTTGTGAGAAACAAGGCAAGATTGGTGGCTCAAGGCTTCACTCAAGTCGAAGGTTTGGATTTCGATGAAACTTTTGCCCCCGTTGCTAGACTAGAAGCTATTAGAATCTTATTAGCTTATGCGTGCTCTCACAACATAAAACTTTTTCAAATGGATGTAAAAAGTGACTTCTTGAATGGTAAGATTAGTGAACTTATTTTTGTTGAGCAACCTCCCAGTTTTGAAGATCCCAAGAAGCCAAATCATGTATACAAGCTCTCTAAAGCTCTTTATGGTTTGAAGCAAGCTCCACGAGCTTGGTATGAAAGATTGAGGGACTTTCTTATTTCCAAGGGATTCAAAATTGGTAAGGTTGACACTACCTTGTACACTAAAACAATTGGTAAGGATTTGTTTGTTTGTCAAATTTATGTTGATGATATTATCTTTGGTTCAACTAACCCAAGTTTTTGTGAAGAATTTGGTGAGATGATGTCTAGGGAATTTGAGATGTCCATGATCGGTGAATTGAGTTTCTTTCTTGGACTTCAAATCAAGCAACTCAAGGAAGGCACCTTTGTGTGTCAATCAAAATATGTGAAGGATATCTTGAAGAAATTTGGTATGGAAGATGCAAAACCAATCAAGACTTCTATGGCCACCAATGGGCATCTCGACCTAGATGAGGGAGGTAATCCGGTTGATCAAAAGCTTTACCGTTCTATGATTGGTAGTTTGCTTTATTTGACCGCATCTAGGCCCGATATCATGTTTAGTGTTTGCATGTGTGCACGATTTCATGCCGCACCTAGAGAATGTCATTTGACCGCCGTCAAAAGGATTTTGAGATACTTGAAATATACTCCTAATATTGGTTTATGGTATCCCAAGGGTGCTCATTTTGATTTGGTTGGATTCTCAGATTCGGACTATGCGGGGTGCAAGGTTGATAGGAAGAGCACTTCCGGTGGTTGTCAATTTCTTGGTAGGTCTCTTGTTTCTTGGTCTTCAAAGAAACAAAATTCCGTGGCTCTTTCAACCGCCGAAGCGGAATATATTTCGGCTGGAAGTTGTTGTGCACAATTGTTATGGATGAAGCAAACTCTTCTTGACTATGGTGTGAAATTTGATGAAATTCTCTTGTTGTGTGATAATGAAAGTGCCGTGAAGATTGCTACTAATCCGGTTCAACATTCAAGAACCAAGCATATTGATATCCGCCATCATTTTCTTAGAGATCATGTGAATAAGGGTGTGGCAGAACCAACCTGAATTATACCAGCTCAAGTACGCGAGTCCACTTCCGAGGGCTCCAACGTGCTTCAAACGGTATAATCCCTTGGCCTGTCGGGTAACGTCCCGATAAACCACCGATACACAGGATCAAATAAGGTTACCTCACACGAAGGTGAGTCTAGAGATACAGTCACCATCATATTTTACATCACAGGGATTACATTACAAGAGTTTCCAAAAGCAGTACGAAGTTCCAAATTTAGAAAAGTTATTACAAACTGTTAGAGTTATGGTTTTTAGCAGCGGAAAAAACATACGAGATGATTACAGCACGTCGTTAAGATGGATGTCATGCTAAGCCCGGGCACGACATCACTCGGTATCACCAATGTTGGTCGGGGATGGATCCTATTCCATGGACCAATCATCTGGACGAGCACAGGGCCAAAACAAGGGAAGAGTAGGGTCTTCAAAGGCTTTACCTGAAAAACATATAACTAGCAAGGCTGAGTATACTAATACTCAGCAAGGCTTACCCGGGATTGGGTATACTTTAGCCCATAACTAAACTCATGAAGGCAATATAAAGGCTCTGGGTTTATTTTCAGCTGAAAAGCAACAAAGAGTATAGTCTACTTTCAGGTTTTAGCTTTCAGATTCTAGTTTCATTAACCATTCTAGGTACGTACCTATACTAAACAAGCAAGATAAAGATTATCATCCATCATGATTATTCCACCAACAATTACACTTTTTACTCGATGTGGTAAAAGGGATAAGCAGTCTCATTCATCATGAGAGGCGGACGATTCCTGAATCGAAATTCAACCTTGCAAGGTAAACCTAACACACACGCTTGGAATACCAACAGGGCGTTCCGAAGCAACCGTTTCCCTCATATTCCGGGTTATGGATCAGGGCCACCACAAGCGACTGCAGGACCGTACGCACACCAATTGTGCAGGACATACGTCTGTAGCGCGACTACAAAACCCGTATTCCGGTCTGCCATGCAGAATGTACTCCCACATGTCAGTGCGTGTAAACATAAAATAAAAGTCGAATGGTGGAGACGTGTCCATTTGCCGGGCCATTCGGGTACTAGGCTTACCGCTTACCATATTTCGCGGCATGTGGCTAGTACTTTCAAACGCTTAGCCACCACTACCACATATTTCGACCTTAACCACTTTTGACAAAATAGATAGGGTAAATCTCCAGGTCATGGTACAACACATGACCCTGTCCATTATCCTTATAGTGGTTGCAGAATTGTAAACATACAACTCCTATATCGCGCGAGTGACAGGAAATCACCTGACTTTTACCGGTCCTATTTAGCAGAGCATCTAAGCGATAAGGACTCGGGTTCAATACATTGGTCCCTAAGATTCACGCATCTAGGGTTTCATTTCAACTCCTAGACTTAATGCAAGATATAATATAAATAAACATAGATTGCAGTGTAAATAAAGTAGTGGGATATGTCCGGGGCTTGCCTTTACTGGTGGGACTGAAGTCAGGGATGTTAGTATTGTTATCTTCCGAACTTTGGTTCGGGGCTTCCGATAAATCCTTGGTAACGTTTCCTGGATCTTCAAAAATATCCTCTGCAGACTCCTGGGAGATCTTGTAGGTACCGTTTGTAGAAGTAGTCGTATCTACATGCAATGCAACATTACATTCAAAGTGTGCACATAAAACTACCTTACTTCACAATACAGTTGCAATCCAGCACTCATATAACACACTATTCACATAACAACCAAAAAGATCTGAAACTAAACTTAGATAGAGCTTTAAGTGGACACCTAATTAGGATCGGCTACTCGTTGAAGATTACAACAGAGCTGATTGGAAACAACAGGGTTTAGCTGACTGATGTGCTTAGGTCGTGCCTAACAGAGGCATGTCTATTGTGTGAGCTTATTGATCTAGGGTTGTGTATTTTGGCCTATGTAGCCGATTGAGAGGAGCATCGGTTTTCTAATTGATTGATGAAAGCATCGATTACTTTAGCAGAGGGATGATTCCTAAAGCAGTTGTGTCAACTAAGATGTGCTTAAGTGTTATCCTAGGTAACTAGGTGTGGTTGTATCGGCTTGATTGCGTCAGCACAACAATTGAGTGACGTACAGCCGATGGGGTTATGTTCTACACATGTACAACCGATTGGAGTGTGGTTGAGGTATATGATCGATAGATATATAGCCGACTTCCTAGCTGATAAATCGGCTGATAGAAGTGTGTGGATAAGGATGGGAAAACTAAGGATTGATCAGCCATATTTGACCGATATGGGAGAACAACTAGGATTGGCTTGGTTTGGCCGATAGCAAGAATTCGAAGATTGTGTGTGCCTCTTCGATACATCGACTATGTGCAGTCGATGTAGGACAGAACAAAAGAATTGTATCGGCAATAGCTGATACTAGAAAGATAACAATCGTATCAGCTAACCAGCCGATGGTAGAAGCATCGACTGACAGCTGTTACACATGAACATCATAGACTCAAGGAAACGGATGCTTATCGGCTGAGCTAATAGCCGATGCTGAAGCATAGCTGCAAAGATGTATTAGCTAAGCAGCAAAAGCACATGAACTAACAAGGATTCTTATATAAAAAGAACCTGAAAGAGACTGCAATCAAGACAAGGACAATGTCTTGATGGCAGAGATATGAGCACTCGTGAGAAAGGATTAACTAGATATCACACATCTCTACTTAAGACATACAATCTTATGTTTTACCTCTCAGCTACAACACATGCTTAACACATAAGGTACAAACAAAGCATTCATTTCCTAACACTTAACCTAGTCCACAAATCAAAGACTTTCACTCAAGATCACCACACTAAAACTTGTAGATGTTCACTGATTTGAAATAAAGAAGACTTTGGAAATTTTACAAAGAACACCCTAGAATTTTCTAAATCAAAGCAATTAAGTCCCTGGTCGGGGAAAACAGAGAAGAGGAAGACAACGATGATATTCCGGCAAAGAAGTCGCCGGCATTAGGAAGATTCAGTGGGTCAGAGCAAACCTTGGGGTAGCTTTGGTTGTGAAGAAGAACAGGCGGAAAGTGAATTCCCGCGGTGAACAGGATTGGAGATGAGAAGTACTCGACGGTGGTGAGGTTCTGTGGATGACGAAGAAGTTTGCCGGGAAGGGTTGCAGTGGTTGGAAGATGGTCGGGGGTACTTCTCACGGTGGCCCGTGGCGACAACAGTTGACTTTGCCACGGCGATGATGTTCTGGCATACAGGGATCGAAGAAACTCAATGGGGGTTCAGGAATCCCCTCGAGGTGTTGCGGTCTCGCTCGAGCGATCGATGAGGAATAGAAACTGCTGGATGTCGTGGATCTTTGGGACGAGACGTTGGAGCCGGATTGGTTCGCTACGCCAATTCCTCCGCGAACCTCAAGGCCCTCCTGCTCACGGGTTGAATGTCACACCCGATTTATAAGAACATAAATCGAGCAATCATATATGCGCAGGATCAAGTCACGCATATATACCACAGATTATCAAGATATCACAACACATGTCACGAATAAAAGCGTATAAATTATAAAAGGAAAGTCTTTATTACAACTGAATCAAGAATCAGTTCAAGGAATGCGGAAGCGTAAAATAATACATGAAGAGTAGGGCGCCACAGGGACGTCAACTGGGAGACAACGCCTAGAAATCGTCGAGTCCGCCGAAGTAGTCCTCCACGTCGCCTGGTACTGAGCAGCAGTCGAAGATATCCCAAAGAGAACAGAAGAGAGGAAGAGGCAAGTGTGAGTACACAACTTGTACTCAATAAGTATAACACGAGTATGAGGCTCTAGGGTTAGCTGACTCAACTGCAGTAGCTTTTAATCTTGGCAAATTTTATTAAAACTATTTACTATAAGTGGATGAATTACCATAAACCCATATTGCATAAGAAATTAATCAATATTAGTTAAGAACTACTGAGAAACCAACCAAACCAAAACCACCCGGGGAATCTCCCTAATCAAAGGTTGATAACCCCACTAATCAAACGGAGGATCTGGGCCGCTCATGACTGTGAGCACAGCTGATATATCAGTTTTACACTCTCGAGAGGTTGCACAACTTTACCCACAAGTCGTGAGCTACGCTAGTTGTTCATCACACTTCCTTAGGTGTGATGGCTAGCAAGCACACTACGAGACCGTTACAAAGGATCACGTTGGTAAGGTGTAACCGCTAAGGATTCTGGATCAGCGACGATGGGGCCCACCTCCGGGGGTACAAGACACACAGCACAGACCAAGTCGGAGGAGCAGGGACCATTGAAGCTTACCACCCCTCTTGCCCACGCAGGTAAGTTACTCCCGAACCAACACGACCTAATTAGTAAGTCAAGACCGTCCCATTCCAGCCTTGTGGTTGCGCGGTTGTCCCAGGTTGTCGCTCTATGAACCGGTCCTTATGGAGAGTGGCCAACCAAGCACTAAGCACCGTGCTGGCCCCCTAAACCAAGTTTCTAACAAAACATCTTTTACGGAGACGTGAGCCACTCATGCACACAGCACAGAGGGCCACGCTCAGGATTAAGTTGCATAAGATCATCAACGAGTTAATTTAAAAGGACCAAGTGTGTTATAGCGCAGCAACCTAGCACAACTAACCATAATGCAACCCAAAGGATATATATAGGATATAAAGTGGCTAGGAAAGTCCTTATAGGCATACAGTATTAAAATGCAGTATGAAATTGTATTTAAAAGTGATAGGATGTTCATGTTATACTTGCCTTCCTCAAACTCTCCTGGCTGCTGCTCAAACTTCTCAGAAGATGGTGGCTCCTGGTACTGGTCCAAAGGCTCCGCGTCTACTCACGATCATCAAGCATGGTCCAGACATACACACATGCACAAACAATAGCAAACTATAAGAAACAGTACAACATTACATAGAAACAGCACACAAAACTGTTCTAAAGCTATTCTACGCGTTACAATGATCGCGTGGACATAAAGAACACCTAAAATGGAGCTAATTCGCGAAAACTACGCTTGAAACAAGATCCAGGGACCTATTTGCGAGAAAAATTGGACTACAGGGGGGTTCTGGACAAAAACCAGGGACCTAAATGTAAATAAAGGGTAGACACAGGGGCTAGCACGTGAAAACCCGGGGCTTGGACGGCGGGTTCAAAAACTGGAAAGCTCAGGGGTCTAAACGGGTAAAACAGGACTTGACTGCAATTTCTTTTGAACTAAGAGTGGACCGCGGGTTGACTCCCGAAAGGGCAGGGACCTTTTAGCAAAACCAACTGGCTGAACCGGTATCTTCTGTTCTGGGCCCTTGGATCCGGATCTAACGGCGTGGATTAGATCTATTACGCGAAGGGGTACGCGCTCACCACGGCCATCCGATCTAAATCGAACGGTCCGGACCTATACTTAAACGAATCTAATCCAGATCGCAGATCTTGAATCGGACGGCTCTGACTCCATCTCACACCGAACCGGTATCGCTTGACCCGAACCACCGAATCTCGATCGCACGGCTCAGATCTACCTCAGTCTCGGTCTAATCCTGTCCGTTCGCCTTGGATCCTACGGCTCGGGACTACTGGGCGCACGGGCGGCGGAGGAGGTCACCGGAGCTCCCTTCCCGCGGCGGCGGCTCGCCGGAGACACGCGGTTACGCGTTCCCGGGAACAATTCACGACGAGATCAAGCCCAGGAGACTCAGCACGACACGGGGGACCCAGCTGGGCACACGCGGGGGTGGACTTGGGCTCGGTTAGGGCGTATCGACAGCGAGGGCGGCTCGGGGTGGCGGACATCGCCGGCGAGCGGCGTTCCAGGGGCTAGGAAGGGTCCCGGGCTTCGACATCTAGTGCATAAGCTGCCGGGAGGGAGTGTGGTGCTCACCAGGGGCTTGTGGTGGCCGGTGCTACAGCGGAGGATGGCCGACGATGAGGTCCTGCGGTGGAGGAGATCGGGCTCTCGCGGAGGAGGGTGATGCCGAGGTGGCCGGGCCCTCTGGATTGCGGGGATCGATCCGGGAAGCTCCTGCGGAGGCGACCAAAGTGTTAAGGGGGCCCGCGGTCCTCCGGCGGCAAGCAATTGCGGCGGCGGCCGTGCTCACCTGCGACGACCTTCGGGAGAAATTCGGGCACAATAGCAGACCGGAGTCGAGGGTGAAGGGCGCTGGAGTTCCTGGGTGGTGAGGCGAAGCTGATGCGGGGGCTCGAGCGGGCCGGGGTGCGGTGGAGCGGCGTGCCCACGGTGGCACAGAGGAGGTGCGGCGGCGGAGCGACGCGGAGGGAGGTCCTAGGGTTCGGGAGCGCCACCAAGGTAGGGATGGGAACGCAAGGGGGCTCGGGGTCGTCAGATAAAGCCCGGCCGGGGGTCTCGTCACGCGGGCCCAGGAGAGAGGAGCTCGCCGGAGGTTTTGGGGGGGCCGTTGCGCGCCGAGGAGGAAGAGAGAAAGGTGAAAAGAGCGCTGACGCGTGGGGCCGCCTGGCAGAGAGAGAAAGGGAGAGAGGAGAGAGCGGGTGCGCGAGCGGGAAGCTAGCGCCGACAGGCGGGCTCGGGGTGGCAGTGAGAGAGAGAAGAGGGAGTGCGTGGGGTGGCCGGGCTGGGGAGAAGTGGGCCGAGGCGGCCCAAGCGGGGAGGAAGAGGGAAGAGGGGGAGGGAGAGCTGGGCCGGGCCAAGGAGGAGGTTTGGGCTGCCTTCTTTTATTCCTTCTCCTTTCCTTTTCTTTTTCTATACTCTAACCATTCAAACAAATCTAGTTGAATTCAAGTAAATTTGAATTCAAACTCTATACACTCCACACCAATAAAACCAATGCTCCAGCATGAATGCACAAACAAGTTGATCCTATCATAAATTTTAATTACTTGCGTTATAAAATTACTTTAAATGCAAGATAAACCAAGAAAAACTCTAGAAATTTTATTTAAGCCCAATTGAATTCATTAAAATTTAAGGAGATTACCTTAGGGTGTTACATTGAACTTCCTCTGCTTACGCATGTGTGCCACCGAAACACGGACGGCACACCCGCGTAGCTTCCTGCAGGACTGCCGTGCTTGGTTACATCTCTGGTGCGCCGCTTCTGCTCTGCTCCCGCACCAACGGCCTCCAGCCTGCATGCGCATGGTCGGCTGCCTTGCATACGCACGCGTCTATGGAAACGAACCGAGCCGGCCGTCAGTCCTGCGTCGCGCATCGGATCTGCGTCGCGCTGCTCCTGCGTTGACCTCTGCATGGGTGGAGGGAGCAAGCCGAGCCTGGCTGCACCGTGGCTCCTCCGAGCTCGTCGCATCCGGTTGCTGCCTCCGCTTCGTCGCCGGTGTTACGCTCGCTTAGCCACTTCGCAAGCTCGGTGCCGGGCCACCTCCAGGTCCTTCACGTGTAGGGCCCCGTCGAGTCGCTGCATCGTGGCTCCTCCCGCGCACGCGCGCCTGTGCGCCGTCACAACATCCGTTCGACGGCGTCCTACACCTACCGCTCCGACACGGTGTCCAGGATGCTCGCCGCCTCGTTCAGCCATAGGACCCTCGTACAACAAGATGCTTACTTCGGTCATCTAGTTAAGAAGACTGTGTTCAAACATCAAACCATTGAACTAGGCAATATGAGATCACATCCAGTCATGACTGATCTAGTGGATAGATTTGAGGAAATGAGGTTAGCAAATTTTCTACAACATAGATGTGATTGGAAGGAAACAGTCATATGACAGTTCTATGCCACCCTTGAGATTGATATGGTAGAGGCCACATTTAAGTGGTCAACTGGGAAGAGAACATATTTTGCTACATTTGCTCAGTTTGCTGCAGCTAACCAGTTGGACTATGATTTCATTACCAGTGAGCAAAGCATGAATGTTGTCTTAGAAAATCCTTTGGATGAGAATGACTACCCCATGTACTATGAGCCTGCACATCTTGGTATTGCCAGAAGCTTTGGGGGAACTCAGGGTCTGAGGCATCATCCAGCTGTGATCAATAAAATTGCAAGAGTCACATTCATGCCTAAGTGTGGAAACAAGGACAAAGTTAGAGGGTCTATTGGAATGTGATATCTCATATCATGAATGGGAATAGAATTGATGTCATTGCTCTCATTATGGATCAGCTTGCAGATTTAAGGCTTAATATGGAGATGAACTTATACTTTGCTCCATACATCATGTCCATCATCAAGGCAAAGACATCTTTTAGAGGCATTTGTGAGTGCAAGCATTCTCCCTTTCGGCCATTCAAGAATGACCATGCTTTTCTTATGAGGCCGTTGTCTCCCTTCCCTGGAGATGCTGAAGCACAGGGGCATGATGGTGCTGACGATAGTGATGATGATGCTCACATAGGAGCAGCTGCAGCTCAGCATGCCATGCCACCACCACACCCTCCAGTACAGCAGCAGTGGGCTCCTCTAGCTAGCTACTTTGATCCTTACTTTGCATCCATGCAGGAGAGTCTATCCTCTCATATTGCCGGGTTAACTAGTCAGATGTAGAGTCAGATGGACCTTAACTTCCAGAACATGCAGCAGTAGATGTTCCAGCCCATGATGGCTCAGATGCAGGGGGTTCAGGAGAGTTTACACTCAGATATTGCAGCTCTTGACTCCCGCTTCGAGGATTTGCCTTCGTCTGAGCAGTTTAAGCAGCTCGAGCATAAGCAGCAGCATTTAGAGCAGCGCTTTGACACCTTTAGCACAGCCTTCACCGGGTTTTCTGACCACTTCTACTCAGTGTTCCCGGCTCCAGTGCCGCCTCCAGAGTTCTACCCGCACCAGCCGTTCTACCCACCACCACCTCCTCCACCGCCGATGGATTGATCTTTCTAGCAATTGATGCTAAAGGGGGAGAAGGAGCTTCGGAGTGCTTTGATCTAGGGGGAGCTCATGGATTTCTCATGGAACTCATTCGCTTTTTCCTTCCGCTTGCCACTCATATTTTATTTGTGTTGAACTCTATTGCATGGACTTATGCTTTATATCTTGCGTGGATTTGGCTTGTAATTTGTGATGAACTATGTTGATTTGTGCTACTCCTATTTACTTATGTTCATCCTGTGGTTGTGAGGCTATGTGTGACGCCCTGGAAAATTCACCGAATTAAACCACGCGCTAGGAGTGCTTCGTTTAAAAGTTTCTCGTCGTAAAACCCTGACCCTCTCCGTTTCCCCGCCACACGGACAGCCGACACGAGCCTGACCACCGTTCCATCCCGCGCCGCTCGGAGACCTGCCGGCCGCGCGCGAGCATCCGCCGTGATTAGCGCCGGCATAAATCTCGCGCGCGTGGCCACGGCCGCCGCGATCGGCGCCGACACGCCCCCCCTCTCTCTCCTTTTCTTTTTCCTCCCTCCCATTTCTTTCTTTTCTTTTTTCTTTTCCAATCTCTCTCCTTCTTCCCTTCCTTTCCTTTCTTCCCTTTTCCTTTTTCCCTTTTTCCCTCCTTTTCTCTTCTCCTCCCTTCTCTTTCCCCTGTCCCTGCTCCCGAACGCCGCCGGCCCCCGGCTCCCCGAGCCACGCCGCCCCTCCCGCGCGCACACGTTCCCAGGCATGCGCAACGCGTGACCGCGTGACGCGCCGTTCGCGCACGCGCGTGCCCGCCCCCGGAACGAGGCCGCGCCGCCCGTCGTCAAGCCGTGCCGCCCGCCGCTGCCGCGCTCCGCCCGAGCCGCCGCGCGCGCGCCCACGCGTCCCTGCTCCCCGCCTTCCCCGCGCACGCGTGCTCTGGCTCGCGTACGCTCGCGCCCACGCGCTCGCGCACACGGCCCCGAGGCTACACGGCAAGCCGCGCCGCCCGTCGACAAGCCGCGCCGCTCGCCGCTGCTCCCCTGCCGCCCCGGCCTCGCCGCCCGCGCCGCCCCTGTACGCACAGCGCCGGTCCTTTCCTCCTCCACGTGATTGACACCGTCCTCGCCGCACGCCACAACGCGACGCGCACGAAGGGCCGAAGCGCCATTAATGGCACTCCGCCCCAGCCTCTGCCGCGCCCCGGCCTCCACCACCTCGGCCGCCTATAAGTAGGGCCGAGGGGCACCCCCAGCTCCCCACAATCGCCGCCGCACGCCTGGCCCCTCCTCTCCTAGCCTCCACCGCCGCCACGCCGAGCCGCCTTGCGCCGCCGCCTCCGCTCCCGTGGGCGCGCTCCCTCGCTCCAGCCCGGCCCAAGGTGAGACCGGGGATGGGACCCTCGCGCCTCCCTCTCCCTTTTCCCCCACTCCCGAGCCGCCACCGAGCCCCGACCGGCCGGCACGGCCACCGCCGGCGCCCCCTACCCCTCCTCTGTTCTGTGCGGGAGGAAGGAGGAAGAAAGGGGCTTTTTGCCCAAAACCCCCTCCCTTCTCCTGTTTTCTCCAAAGGAATTTCCCCTAACTACTCCCTTTTGCAAAAGAAGCCCTACCCTTTCCGTTATTTCGAACCAAACCCCTCGGTACATAAACCTAGTTATACTCGACACATTTTAACATGCTCAGGGTATTTCTAGGATTCGTAAATAGGTCCTTACTCTTTCCGAATATTTACGAACAAGCCCCTGGACCCCCGTTTAACCCCTGGAACCACCTTTAACTCGTCATTTTATGTGCGAAACGACCTCCGATCGACCCAAAACTTTACCACGCCCTTTCTAGTATAGTTTTAGCCATGCCATTAAGAAACCACCCAAAGATATCACCCCTAACTCCGTAACTAAATTATTTCCGATTTAAGCCCAACGATAAAAGCTTTTAGTTCTTTCGCTTGATTGTATGTCTGTTTGTTTGAGTCGTAGGACACGGAGTGAACGAAGAAGTTCCCGACTGCGACCAAGCAACCGAGGACCAGTTCTGCGACCCCGAACCCGAGGGACAGTACTTCGATCAGGACCTTCCGCAAGGACTTGACGATGGCAAGTTCAACTCCACCCTTTGATGCATGTTTCTGTCCTAGTTTTTATAAACACAACCCAGAGGCCTGTTTTATAAAATTGCATGGTTTTGTGTGCCGAAAACATGGTAGGATAGCCACCCCTACTTGTGATAACCATACCTTGACCACCTGGTTTTGCAAAGAAAGTGTGTGTACGTGTGGGAAGGGATAAAGTGTGGTTTTGAAAAGTGAGTTAGACGGGATGGATGGCATTTCTGTGTGAATTGCCGTTGGTGTGCTCGTACCTGTGTGGTTGAGCGTGGAAGGGAGATATCCATCTTGTCACCCCTAAGGACCGAGTTGATGTGTCGTCTCACCTAGCTTCCTGTCGTGCAAACCACTTGACCGTTGTATGGGCAACGGCTTGGCCTAACCCCACTAGTTAGTCTGATAGCCATCAGGAGAGCTGGGAGCAACGGGTGATCAAGGAGACGGGATAAGCTCTGTGTGACTTATGCCCCGGTTAAACCTCGGTGATAGGTCGAATGACCCCTTGATAGATCCCGTGGTGGCTAGTCAGGTCTAGCTAAGGTGGGTAAGGGCTTTGATGGGATCTGCACCGGCACTAAGGTGTTCGTGCTGTGGTACCCCACCTGTGGGTAAAGTTGCACACCTCTGCAGAGTTGTAAATCTATTCGAATAGCCGTGCCCACGGTATTGGGCAAGTTATGGTGTGGTCACATAACTAGTGTTTCTCTCTGGGAATGGTTGGGCTGGTGTGAGTTATTTGGAAGGTGTCCGGCAGTTGTGCCGTGTGCTACGGCGGACGGGGAGTCCGGTAGTAGTTTAAAACTTGGATCCTGTGTGGATCAACATTACGTGCTTTTTGGTGTTTGAAAACTAGTTTTGAAAATATTTATAAACGAACCTTTGCATATAACCGAGTTTTCCGCAAACAAACCCTAACCGTACCCTTGGATTGTCCTTTGCATTAATTTCTGTTATATCCCCTCCGTGGGTGTGATTGGACTTGCTGAGTACGTTTGTACTCACCCCATTCTTACTTTTACAGTGGAAGACCCAGACTACGTCCCCGAAGACAACGAGTAGGGTTTTGTCCTGCACCCAGTCTTGCCTGTGGTTGAGGCCACCGTAGGATTCCGCATGGCGCAAGACTCTGATGATTCCCTTTTTGTAACTAGTGTAGTGGTGTGGGTTTTAGTTGTAATCCTCGCGATAGTGGCGCTTCACTGCCCACTACCGCGAAGAGTTGTACGGTGATGTACCATCTGTTGTAATAAAAGTGTTATCAGCCTCCTGGAACTGATAAATTAACACTTTTAAGTCTTCCCTGATGGGGGGACGCTTCAGGTGGTATCAGAGCCGTAGGCTGGCCGTAGGACGTGACCCTAGGAGCGAGACCCCTTTTTAGGCCCTAGAACTTGTCCCGATTTAGAAATTTTTTTACACAAACACTCACCACTGGTCTTTGCCTTGTTCCAGATGGCTGGCAATGGATGGGTTAACGGAATCTGCCACGCAGAGCCCGGCCTTCCCAAGTTACTATTGCTCAGCCTGGAACGCGTCGGGATTATGGAACCACCGGCCGGAGGCACCCTTCGATGCGACATGATGGTTTTTGTGGAGAGAAGCACCCGCTACCCTGATGTGGACCCTTGGTTCATCTCCACCGTTGGTTTCCGTTTCCCCGACACCTATCGAAAGGCCGCCCGTAAAGCCCTGCGCCGGCTGTGTGTGCTCTACAGGCGACCCCTTCAGCAGACTCCTATGGGATTTTTCCCATCCGCTGAGGGAAGAGGACGCACTTGGATTGCCCGGATGAGGGGACTTGGACGAGAAGAAGAAGACCTGGAAGACACGGTTTCCCACCTATCCATCTATCTTACTAGCTTGGATGCACTCTACCGTGAACAGGCAGCACAACTGAGGAAGCTAATCCAGGGGATTGAAAAGATAACCCAGGAGCTAGAGGAACAACGTACAAGAGCCGCATATGCCGAGTATTCCTTAGCCGCCCTCCAAGCCCAGATGCAAGAATACGAGAACCGCAACGGGATAGGTGGATGGATAGAGGAAGAAGAAGAAGAACCCATGGAAACCCATTGGGATAAGGGTACTCAGACCGAAAATGAGATGGATCGGTTCCTTCCAATAAAGAAGCGCCCAATCAGGACCGAGGAGGAATCCCCGTGATAGGATTAGCACTCTGAACTAGAACTCTACCCTAATAAGCCACGTAGCCCCGAAAACTGTACCCCCCATGTTGCAATAATAAAAGTTATCTACTCCCTCATTGTACCTGTGCAAAATTGTTTACCCTGTTCATGTTTCAGATGGCTGAGGAAGGATGGACCCAGGGAGATTGCCAAGCAGCACCTGGCTTTCCCGGCCTCTTAATCAACACCCTGGAGGACCTTGGCGTTACAGAACGCCCAAGGTACTACAGCCGAGAGTACGAGCACCATGGTACCCTCCGCTGCAGGGTGATCCTGGTCATCGCCAGGAGCAACCGCTACCCCGACATCCAACCTTGGCAAGCGACCGCCACGGGGTTTAGACACCAAGACACCTACCCCTTGGCCATCAGAAAAGCACTCCGTTATCTGTGCCGGATTTTTGAAGAACACCTCGCCCCCACGCCAGCCAAATTCTTCCCGCCGGCCATCAGAACCCCAGTCTGGGAAGCGCGCATGAGAAACCTGGAACGATGTCGCCACGAAGAAGGCCCCCTGTACCAAGTGGTTACTTACCTAGCCGCCCTGGACCAACTCTTTGATGAGCAAGCCAACCTTCTAAGGGAGCAGACCCATCGAGCCGAGCAAGCAGAGCTCGCAGTGAGGATACAGCAGATCCGAGCCGCCCACGCCAAGGCGAGAGCCGCAGCCGCGGTCAGTAGCGAAGCAGTCGCCCAAGAGAGCCTCAGACAGGCCCGAGACCGGCGTATGCAAGATTGGACCCAAAGTGGAACACCGGTCCCGGCAATTGGAGAAGACCATGTTTTACTCGGAACGCCCGTCATAGGGTGGGGATCACTCTTTGGGAGCACACGAGCCCCACCCGAGAACCCTGGAAGTTCTGCTGCCGCCGACGAAGGGGATGCTGCAATGCAACCCCTGACTGATGGGGACACAGAAGACGGCGAGCGAGAACCTCTCACCCTTCCCGCCCCGGAAGAAGGCACGCCTCGCGAATAGAATAACCGACGCCGTCCCAGTGATGCACCCCCCAGCTTAAGACGTGCCCTTAGACAAGACCCTGGCCGAGTAGCACGAGACCTAGTCGTACCCCCAAGTTGTACCCCCCTTGCAGTAATAAAATGGTTTGTGCTTGTTATGTGTGTGCTGGTTTGTTGTGTGCTGATTATTTATATGAGTACCGGCAGAAGGTAGATTCTGCCTTATATATATACGAATTAAACAACTTAAACATCACCTAATCGTAACCCCACTCTACCCAATCAACAGATGGTTCCCCGGAGCGTCACGAGGGCCTCCCGTAGCCGGAACCCCGCAGCCGCTGGTGCCGGAGCACAGCCTGCTGGACAAAATCCTCCTCAGGCAGAACAAGAAGTAAGCCAGAACCGAGGAGAAAATCAAGGAGGAGAGCAACTACCACCACCCCCGCCCCTCGGAGACCTGGCGCAGATAATTCACAACCAGACCCTCATACTGGAGACTCTGGCCAATGCCCTCATTAACCGGCAGCCACGAGGGCAGAATATGAACGACAAGCTGACAGCCTTTCTAAGGACCAAGCCGCCCACCTTTGCCGGATCCTGCAACCCGTTGGATGCAGACGACTGGTTGCGAGTGATTCAGAGGAAACTCGAACCATTCGAGTGCCAGGACCGAGACAAAGTCCTTCTGGCAGCCCACCAGCTCACCGGAACAGCATTATCCTGGTGGGAAAACTATTGTGCCGCAGCCGAAGATGCCTCTACCATCACCTGGGGAGAATTCGTTAGGGAGTTCCCCCGCTACCACATCCCTTCGGCCACCATGAAACGCAAGGCGGATGAATTCCGCGTACTACAACAAGGAAGCATGACGGTGGAAGAGTACACCCACCGGTTCATGGAATTGGCCCGATATGCGCCGGAAGAAGTGAGCGACGACGATAAGAAGCAAGACATGTTCAAGAAGGGATTAAGCCCAGAACTCCGGACCTTGCTTACCCCACAGATCTATCCGGACTTCAACACCCTGATGAACAAAGCCATCCTCACGGAGAGGGCCAAAGCCGAAGAGAGGAAAGATAATAAACGCAAATTCCTGGAGAGTAAGGCCCGCCAACAGGACCGCTTCCAAAGGCCGAGAAACTCCAGCTACACTGCACCAAGATCTCAGGCCCCAATGCAGTATAGGACTCAGTCCCAAGTGACAGGACCACGGGCCCCTGACACACAGCCTAGAAGCCAGAATACCATGAGGGCCCCACAGAGCAATGCAAGTCTGGCCGCCTCCGACAACAATAATGTTAGGGCCTGCTTCAACTGCCGCGAGATAGGGCATTATATTGCCAATTGCCCTTACGCCAAGAATAAGCCGGCCACATCAGCCTTCTCCAACTCAGTGAATGGACCCAGACCAGCCCTGACCGGTGCCAACCGAGTGCCTATCCGCAACAACGACAACAGCCAGCAGACGAAGAAGCCCCAGCAATCATTTGGACGAGCCCGCGTCAATCACATCGATGCGCAGGAGGCTCAAGAAGCTCAAGGCGTAGTGCTCGGTGAGTACCTAGTCAACTCAGCTCTAGCAACAGTACTATTCGATTCTGGAGCATCGCACTCGTTTATATCCTCGAGCTATGTGGAGAAACACAAAATACCTACAGTGCTACTAAAAACACCCCTATTAACCCGGACGCCTGGAGGCGACATCAATTGTCAATTAGGTTGTCCACGAGTAAGGATCAATTTAAGTGGGGTAGACTTTCTAGCAGATTTGGTAGTACTTAAGTCTGGGGGATTAGACGTGATCCTTGGAATGGACTGGTTAAGCCGACACAATGGTCTCATAGGCTGTACCGACAAAGTGGTACACCTAACAAACCCCGAAGGAGTACAAGTGATCTGCCATACCCGGGATAGTAAGTTTGACCCAATGGTGTTTAGCCTGGAAGCCAAGCCCTTAGAAGGAGTCCCGATAGTAAACGAATACCCAGATGTGTTCCCCGAAGAGCTTCCCGGTATGCCGCCGGACAGGGATATAGAATTCGTCATAGACCTTATCCCCGGAACCTCTCCGATAGCCAAGAGACCCTATAGGATGGCAGCTTTTGAGCTAACAGAATTAAAGAAACAACTAGAAGAACTGCAGCGAATTGGCTTCATCAGACCAAGCTCGTCGCCATGGGGAGCCCCAGTGCTGTTTGTCAAGAAGAAAGATGGGAGTATGAGGTTGTGTGTAGATTACCGGGCACTGAATGAAGTTACCATTAAGAATAAGTACCCCCTCCCCAGGATTGATGACCTGTTCGATCAGCATAAGGGAGCCAAGTACTTTTCCAAGATCGATTTAAGGTCAGGGTACTTCCAGCTCAAGATTAGAGAAAGTGACATCCCTAAGACAGCTTTTGTCACCCGCTACGGGCAGTTTGAGTTCACCGTAATGTCCTTCGGACTAACCAATGCCCCTGCCTATTTTATGAACCTCATGAACAAGGTATTCATGGACGAACTGGATAAGTTTGTCATAGTCTTTATCGATGACATACTTATTTACTCCAAGAGTGTTCAGGAACATGAGCAACATCTGCGGGTAGTGTTGGAAAAGCTAAGGATACATAAACTATATGCCAAATTTAGCAAGTGTGAATTCTGGCTAGAGAGAGTAGCTTTCCTTGGTCACATTCTGACCGCTGAAGGCGTAGCAGTGGACCCAGAGAAGGTCGAAGCGGTCTCCAACTGGCAGCGGCCGACCAACGTTAGTGAAATCAGAAGTTTTCTTGGATTAGCCGGATACTATCGGAGATTTATTGAGGGATTCTCTAAGATAGCCCGTGTCACACCCGATTTATAAGAACATAAATTGAGCAATCATATATGCGCCAGGATCAAGTCACGCATATATATAACAGATTATCAAGATATAACAACACATGTCACAAATAAAATCGTATAAATTATAAAATGAATATCTTCATTACAACTGAATCAAGAATCAGTTTGAGGAATGCGGAAGCGTAAAATGGATACATGAAGAGCTGGGCGCCACAGGGACATCAACTGGGAGACAAACGCCTAGAAATCGTCGAAGCCGCTGATGTAGTCCTCCACGTTGCCGGGCACAGAGCAGCCGTCGAAGATATCCGAAATAGAATAGAAGAGTAGAGAGGCAAGTGTGAGTACAAACTAGTACTCAACAAGTATAACACGAGTATGAGGCTCTAAGGTTAGCTGACTCAACTGCATTAGCTTTTAATTTTGGCAAATTTTATTAAAGCTAATTACTACAAGTGGATGAATTACCATAACCCAAATTGCATAAGATTTAATCAATATTAATTAAGAACTAATGAGAACCATCCAAACCAAAACCACCCGGGGAATCTCCCTAATCAAAGGTTGATAACCCCACTAATCAGACGGAGGGTCTGGGCCGCTCATGACTGTGAGCACAGCTGATATATCAGTTTTACACTCTTGAGAGGTTGCACAACTTTACCCACAAGTCGTGAGCTACGCTAGTTGTTCATCACACTTCCTTAGGTGAGATGGCTAGCAAGCACACTACGAGACCGTTACAAAGGACCACATTGGTAAGGTGTAACCGCTAAGGATTCTGGATCAGCGACGATGGGGCCCACCTCCGGGGGTACAAGACACACAGCACAGACCAAGCCGGAGGAGCAGGGACCATTGAAGCTTACCACCCCTCTTGCCCACGCAGGTAAGTTACTCCCGAACCAACACGACCTAATTAGTAAGTCAAGACCGTCCCATTCCAGTCTTGTGGTTGCGCGGTTGTCCCAGGTTGTCGCTCTATGAACCGGTCCTTAGGGAGAGTGGCCAACCAAGCACTAAGCACCGTGCTGGCCCCCTAAACCATGTTTCTATCAAAAACATCTTTTAAGGAGACGTGAGCCACTCAAGCACACAGCACAGAGGGCCACTCTCAGGATTAAGTTGCATAAGACCATTAATCAAATTTAATTAAAAAGGACCAAGTGTGTTATAGCACAGCAACCTAGCACAACTCACCAAAATGCAACCCAAAGGATATATATAAAGGATAATAAGTGGCTAGGAAATCCTTATAGGCATACAGTATTAAAATGCAGTATGAAATTGTATTTAAAAGTGATAGGAGGTTCATGTTATACTTGCCTTCCTCGTACTCTCCCGGCTGCTGCTCGAACTGCTCGGAAGATGGCTGCTCCTGGTACTGCTCCGGTGGCTCGACGTCTACTCACGATCGTAACAGCAATACATGGGCCACACATGCACACACATGCAAACAATCGCAAAACATAAGAAACAGTACATAAATACAATGGAACAGCACATAAAACTGGCCTAGAACGATTCTACGCGTTACAACGATCGCGTGGACATAAAGAGCGCTTAAAACAGAGCTAAAACGCAAAATCTAGGGCTAAAACAAGGTCCAGGGACTAAACTGTAAGAAAAACAGAACTTCCAAGGGGTTCTGGACAAAAACCAGGAACCTAAACATAATTAAAGGCTAAACGCAGGGGCTAACACGTGAAAATACAGGGCTTGAACTGCGGGTTCAAATTCTATAAAGATCAAGGGCTTCGGTGCAAGAAATAGGGCTAAACTGCAATTGTTATTGAACTATAGTGGACTGCGGGTTGATTCTTGAAAAGTGCAGGGGCTCTTTAACAAAATGGCCAGGCTGAAGCGGTACGCGCTAATCCGGACCACTGGATCTAACTTCTACGGCCCAGATCAGATCTATTTCGCGAAGGGGGTATACGCGCATCGTGGCCGCTGGATCTAGATCTAACGGTTTACACGCGATCCGGTTCGGACAGTCCGATCTGACTGCCGTTTACGGACGGTCCGATCTGTCCGAGGGGGTCCGGTCCACTGGATCTTGATCGGAGGGCTGGGATGGATGAGGTACGCGGGATCTAATCCCGACCGCTGACTTCGGGTCGGACGGCTCGGGTCGGGTCGGGGAGCACAGGCGGCGGCAGGAGACGCCGGCGATCAAGCCCGCGGCGGCGCGGCTCGGGAGCTCGCCGGAGACACGCGATCACGCGTTCCCGGGGACATTTCACGACGAGATCAAACCCAGGAGGTAGAGCACAACGCGGGGAACCTAGCTGGGCACTTGAGGAGGTGGATTCGAGCTCGGTTAGGGTGGAACGACGGCGAGAGCGGCTCGGCACGACAAACCACGCCGGCGTGCGCGCGGTCTAGGCTCTGCGGCTAGCTAAGGATCACGACTCCTAGTGCAAAAGAACCAGGGCGCGAAGGGGGAGCTCACCGAGGGGTTTAGATCGACTGGGGGGCGGTGCAGGGGTGCTGGCGACGACGGCGGCGTTGGAGCACGGACGGAGACAGGCGGCGCTCGTGGGGAAGGCGGCTGTGGGCGCTCTCCGAGCGTCGGGTTTCCTCGGTTCGACACGCGCAGGTCCTGCGAGGGTGCCAGAGGGATTAGGGAGGTCCGGGAATCACCGACGGCGAGGAATTGCGAGGGCGGAGCGCCTCACCGGCGGCGGCTTCGGGTTCAATTCCGGCACGGCCAGAGCTCAGGGTCGAGGGCAGAAACTTCGGGAAGCTTCCTGGCGGTGAGGCGGAGCTACCGCGGGTGATGTGGTGGCCTGGGGTGCGGCGGAGCGGCCGGACCACGGGGAGACCGAGGCGACCGGGGCGGGGAAAGAAGGGGGCAGCGGTGCTGGAGATCTTCGGGGTTGCAGGGCTGGGGTTAGGGTTCTGGGGGCTCAGGAAGTTCCTTTTGTAGGGCGGCGGCGCTGCCTTGGCGTGCGGGCCCAGAGAGAGTGGCTCGCCGGGGATCTCGGGAAGGAGTTGCGCCGGAGAAGAAAGGGGAGGGAGAAGGGGCCGACAGGTGGGGTCAGGCTGAGGGAATGACCGAGAACAGAAGGAATGACTGAGAAAAGAACGGAAATGACTGAGAAAAGAACGGGAATGACGGAGAAAAGAACGGGAATGACTGAGAAAAGAACGGGAATGACTGAGAAAAGAACGGAAATGACTGAGAAAAGAAGGAATGACTGACCTACTTTCCTGTTTCCTCCCTTTTGTTTCTTTTTCAAACAACTCGATTCTATTTGAATTCAACTCAAATTTGAATTCAACTCCTATGCACTCAACCAAATAAAACTTATGCACCAGTATGAATGCACAAACATGTTGAACCTAAAATAAATTTTAATTCTTTGTGAATTAAATTATAAATAAATGCAAGCTAGGCAAAATAAACCCTTGGAACAATTACTGGAGCCCAATTAAATTCATTATAAATCTCGAAATTTTACCTTAGGGTGTTACAGCCCAACCCATGACGGAACTTCTTAAGAAGGAGAAAAAGTTCGCCTGGACGGAAAATTGTGAAAGAAGTTTTCAAGAATTGAAGCAAAGGTTGACAACCGCCCCAGTGCTGACCCTACCGGACATCCATCGGGACTTTATCATTTATTGTGACGCATCCCGACAAGGATTAGGGTGCGTACTGATGCAAGACGGGAAAGTCGTTGCATATGCCGCCCGCCAACTCAGGACTCATGAGCAGAATTATCCGACCCATGATTTGGAATTAGCAGCCGTAGTGCATGCCCTTAAGATTTGGAGACATTACCTGATTGGAAATAAGTGTGAGGTTTACACCGACCACAAGAGCCTGAAGTATATCTTCACTTAGCCGGATTTAAACCTAAGGCAAAGGAGATGGTTGGAGTTGGTCAAGGACTATAATTTGGAAATTCAGTATCACCCCGGAAAGGCGAACGTGGTGGCCGACGCCTTAAGCCGAAAAACCTATGGACCCAAGGATGACCATCTATGCGAGGAAATGGCACGATTAAATGTGCACATTGTTCCTCGAGGTTCCAGCCAAGTGCTAAACATCCAATCGACACTAGAAGATGGAATTAGAGAGGCCCAACGATCGGATCAAGAGTTAATGAAGATCTGCAAATAAACTGGAGAAAACAAAGCGCCGGGTTTCAGAGTAGACGATAAGGGACATTATGGTACGAGGATAGGATTTGCGTGCCCCGGAATGGAGACTTCCGGCAGCTAATCATGGACGAAGCCCATAACTCAGCCTACTCCATCCACCCAGGATCCACCGAAATGTATATGGACATAAAGCAAAAATATTGGTGGAATGGAATGAAGGCGGATATTGCACGATTCGTGGCTCATTGTGATACCTGCCAAAGGATCAAGGCCGAACATCAAAAGCTGGCAGGATTATTGCAACCCTTGCCTATCTTGGTCTGGAAATGGGATGAAATAGGAATGGACTTCGTAGTAGGCCTACCCAGAACACAGAAGGGACACGATTCCATATGGGTAATTGTGGCAGAACCAACCTGAATTATACCGGCTCAAGTACGCGAGTCCACTCCAGAGGGCTCCAACGTGCTTCAAACGGTATAATCCCTTGGCCTGTCGGGTAACGTCCCGATAAACCACCGATACACAGGATCAAATAAGGTTACCTCACACGAAGGTGAGTCCAGAGATACAATCACCATCACGTTTTACATCATAGAGACTTACATTACAAGAGTTTCCAAAAAGAAGTATGAAGTTTCAAATTTAGAGAAAAGATTACAAACTGTAAAACTAGGGTTAAAAGCAGCGGAAAACATACGCGATGACTACAACACGTCGTTAAGACGGATGTCATGCTAAGCCCGAGCACGACATCGCTCGATATCACCAGTGTTGGGCCGAGGACGGATCCCATTCCACGGACCAATCTTCTGGGAGAGCATAGTGCCAAGGCAAGGGAAGAGTAGGGTCTTCAAGACATTACCTGCAAAATATATAACTAGCAAGACTGAGTATACTAATACTCAGCAAGGCTTACCCAGGGTTGGGTATACTTAGCCCATAACTAGACTTATGAAAGCTTATAATGGTTCTGGGTTTAGTTTCAGCTGAAAAGCAACAAAGAGTAGATCCTTAACTTCAAGTTTTAGCTTTCAGATTCTAGTTAATTATCCATTCTAGGTAAGCACCTATAACTACTCAAGCATGGTAGGATCTTTATCTCAATCATCAGTATTACTCATCATATAGTTGCTCTTGTTACTCTGTGTGATAAAGGGATTAAGTAGTCTCAATCATCGTGAGAGGCGGACGATTCTGAATCGAATTTAACCTTGCAAGGTAAACCTAACTCACACGCTTCGAACGCCACAGGGTCATTCCGAAGCAACCGTTTGCCTTTCATTCCGACTCGTGGACAGGTCCACCACAAGCGACTGCAGGAACATACGCACTCCCAAAGTGCAGGACATATGTCTGTAGCGCGACTACAAAACCCATATTCCTGGTTGCCCTTGCAACACGTATTTCCCCAATCGAACATAAGTAACCAGAAGAAGCAAGACGAGTGGTGGGAGGTATGTCCACTCCTCGGGCCGATTGGCTACTAGGCTTGCCGCTTACCATATTTCGCGGCATGTGGCTAGTACTTTCAAATGCTTAACCCCGATCGGCACACACCGCGACCTTATCAAAATTCAACAACACAGACGGGGTATCACCTCAACCATGATACCGCACAAAACTCCCGTCCGGCATCCTTATAGTGATAACAGGAATGAAAACATTACAATTCCTATATCGCGCGAGTGACAGGAAATCACCCGACTTCTACCGGCCCTATTAGCATAGCAGCTAGTCGGACTCAAGTGCTAGTATTCATCACATTGGTTCCTAGGGAAATGCAACTAGGGTTTCAAGCAATTCCTAAGAACTTAATGCATAGAATACGTAAATAGATATAGATTGCAGTATAATTAAAATAGTGGGTTATGTCCGGGGCTTGTCTTAACTGGTGAGGCTGGGTTAGTCAAGTTAATAACGTCCGAACTTTGGTTCGGGCCTTCAGAGAATTCCCTGACGAAGTTCTCGGGATCTTCAGAATAACCTCCTTCTGGTTCCGGGATTAGCTGTTAATTTCCGTCGGCGGGAGAGATCGAGTCTACATGATATGCAAGATGGAGTTCAATGGATGCACATACTTTCATCTCAAATCACGGTAAAGTTGCATTCCAAAAGCTAACACTCAAGCACTCATGGCATAAAAAGGAATCTAAGCCTTGAATCATAAGCATTATCCCATGACTAAAGCATTAATTTTAATTGAAAATAGAAATTAAGTATTCAAGTTTAAATTAAATTCAAATTTGAATGTGAACCCTAAGTAATTAGAGTTATAAAGTTTTGAAAACTTAAACACAGCTTATTGCGTATTTAAAAGATTCTGATTAAAAGATCTAATTAGATAAGCTTCACTGAAAAGATTTAGTTAATTGTATTATAAACAAATTAAATTAATCCAAGATAAATATTAAAACATAAATTAGAGTTAAATTCAGATTTAGATTTGAATTTAAACTTTTTGAGTAAAGAATGTTATAAGATTTTGAATATTCAAAAATAGATTACTTCATAATTCATGATTAAGAGATCTAATTGATTAAAGTTTAAAAGGTATGCTTAGCAAATTTTTGCTCAAAATAATTTAAAATGGTTATCTTAAAAGAAATTAAATTATATCATGAATTTAGATTTGAAGATTTTATATCACTTTATATGTCATCTATAGAAATTTGTATATCAAAAATCATGATCACAAAGTTAACCTATAGGGTTAAAATTTGGAATTACGGATTGGATATTACATTTCCATGTCTTAGATTCAGCATTGATTCAAAACTATTTGGTTTCAAATCAAACTCACTTAATAGAAGTTATAGAGTTCAAAACCTAGTTTCAAACAAAACTGGTTTTGTAATTTTTGGAATTTCCTACAATTCTCTATTGAATTTACAAGTCAAAAATATCACTCACATGAAATAACAAACATCCATTTACTTTTATTCTAAATACAGTACAAACTATCTATTTTCACAGCATGGTCATAAAACAAAAGTGATAGAATTTGAAATGAAGATTCAAGTACAACTGGTTTCATATTTTTTTGAATTTTCTACGATTTTCTAGGGGTTTTCAAAGTTCAGCACATTGGAAAGGAAGAAAGGGCTGAAAACTTCCATTTGGACCCTTGGAAAGAATTCAATCTTCGCGAACAGGTCCCTCTACCATGGATGGCCGGTGGAGCTCGGTTCCATCCCAAATTCCGGCGATGGAGTGGTTAATTAGCAAGGGGAATAGGGTGGGGAGAGAGAGGGCATCCGGGCGCACCTAATGGCGTTCTTGGAAGGAGAAGGGATGGCCGGAGGGAGCCTGCCGGCGTGAGGCAGGAGCGGCGGCGGTACAGTGGCGCGGGGAACTGGGCGGCAGCGTGGGAGAGGTGCAACGGAGTGGAGGAGCAGCTTCAGGAGGTCCCGGAGGTGCTATTTATAGGGAAAGGAAGGGAGGAGAGGGGCGCACGGCCGGGCGCCACGGCGGCGGCTCGGTGAGCAGCACCGGCAGCTCGGGCCGGCGGTGGTGGGAGCGTGGGGGTGCGAGGAGGTGCCACGAGGGCGGGCTAGGGCAGAGGAGCAGGCCTAGGGCGGCACCTAGGAGAGGGGGGGGGGAAAGGGGGGCTGCACTGCCGGCTTGAATCCTGGGAAAATGCGGCGCCGGCACAGTAAAAACAGAGGGGCAGCAGTAAACAGCCAGAGGAGGAAGAAGGAGGGTTGGGGACGACTGGACCCAAATGTAATTTTTCAAAATTCCAGGGACCTATCTGTAAAACAGCGATAACTTTTAAACTAGGGCTCAAAAGGAAAAGTGTTCAAAATGAAAGTTGTAAAACTTTTCAAGCTCTACAACTTTGTTTTAGGGTTTGAATTCAAAAACTCAAAGTATGCATCTTTATTTTGAAACTTTGGACTAATTTAAATTTTATAAAGATTTGTCCTTGTTACATATTTTACACACAACTTGGGCCTAATTGCAAGTTTTCCGAACTGTCATGATTACTTGTATTCTTATAATTTGGCCCCTAGTAACTTTTGAAAATTACTTTTGTAACTCGTGCATTTTTACACAAAAGGACTCATATTTTTATAAAATTACACCTAGGGTCTTATTGCTACAAATACATCCAACCTTTTACAAATCAACACATGCATTACATTTCATACATATTATGGTACAATTTGACACCTAGGGTGTCACAGTAATAGTGGACCGACTCACTAAATCGGCTCATTTCATACCCGTACGAACCACTTACGGTGGAGAAAAGCTGGCAAAGCTTTATGTGGAAAACATAGTAAAGTTACATGGAGTGCCTAGCCGAATTGTCTCGGATAGAGGGACCCAGTTCACCTCTAGGTTCTGGAAAAGCTTACATCAAGCCATGGGCACCAAGTTGGATTTCAGCTCTACATATCACCCACAGACGGATGGTCAAACCGAAAGGGTGAATCAGATTATGGAAGATATGCTGAGAGCATGTGTCCTGACCTACGGAAAGGACTGGGAGCAGAGTCTGCCCTATGCGGAATTCTCGTACAATAATAGTTACCAAGTCAGCTTGGGCATGTCGCCATTCGAAGCCCTCTATGGAAGAAAGTGCAAAACTCCCCTGATGTGGTCAGAGTTGGGGAACGTGCACTAGTAGGGCCCGCACTAATAAAGGAAGCAGAAGAAAAAGTATCGGAGATCCGCGAAAAGCTGAAAGCGGCTCAATCTCGACAAAAGAGCTACGCAGACAAGAAAAGGCGAGAACTAAGTTTCAACCCGGGAGAATTTGCCTATCTCAAAGTCTCACCCATTCGAGGGACACGAAGGTTTCAGGTACAGGGAAAATTAGCCCCCTCGATACATTGGACCGTATCGGGTTCTAAAGAGAGTCGGAGCAGTGGCATACCGACTGGAGCTACCAGAAGAAATGTCGGATATACACCCAGTATTCCATGTTTCGCAATTAAGGAGGTGTTTGAGGGTACCTGAGGGAGAACATGTGCCAGTGGAAACAATAGACCTGCAGCCGGATCTGCGATACCAGGAAGTACCGGTCAAAATTCTAGACACTGTCACTAGAAGGACAAGAAACTCCGAAGTACGGATATGCAGGGTTCAATGGAGCAGACATGGAGTAGAAGAAGCGACATGGGAACGCGAAGAAGCCCTAAAGAAGGAATTTCCCCATCTATTTAGGAGCCAGCCAAATCTCGAGGATGAGATTCATTTAAGTGGGGTAGGTTTGTGACGCCCTCGAAAATTCACCGAATTAAACCACGCGCTAGGAGTGCTTCGTTTAAAAGTTACTCGTCGTAAAACCCTGACCCTCTCCGTTTCCCCGCCACACGGACAGCCGACACGAGCCTGACCGCCGTTCCATCCCGCGCCGCTCGGAGACCTGCCGGCCGCGCGCGAGCATCCGCCGTGATTAGCGCCGGCGTAAATCTCGCGCGCGCGTGGCCACGGCCGCCGCGATCGGCGCCGACACGCCCCCCACTCTCTCTCCTTTTCTTTTTCCTCCCTCCCATTTCTTTCTTTCTTTTTCTTTTTCCAATCTCTCTCCTTCTTCCTTCCTTTCCTTTCTTCCCTTTTCCTTTTTCCCTTTTTCCCTCCTTCTCTCTTCTCCTCCCTTCTCTTTCCCTGTCCCTGCTCCCGAACGCGCCGGCCCCGCTCCCCGAGCCA